>NW_006399921.1:5503971-5533183 GCF_000299155.1 Elephantulus edwardii | reverse complement strand
GCACATAACAACATAATAGTCTTTAAGGGTTGCACTGTTAACCCAAACACTGCCCCCCCCCCCCAGCGGTACAATTCCACCAGCAACTCCATGGGAGAGAGACAGGCAATGTCTTCTGGTGTGATTCACAGCCTTAGAAACATAATAGGGGGGTCAGCAATGAGTTGGTTTCAACTCAACAGCATTAAGAGTTTCAAGGATGTTGTTGTGTACCATGGAGTCAGAACTGACGCATAGCTGACCCTTCAGTAGATTTTCAGAGGCAGGAAATCACAAGAGAGGTGACTGCCCATCTTTCTCCTGCAGAGCCCCTGGTGAATTCGACTTTGTATTGGCTGCACAATTCCTTACCACTTAGCCACGAGAGCTCACGTCGAATATAGGTTCACACAAGGACCCTTGCTAGCGTTGTGGATTATGTGTTTGGCAGCTAACTGAAAGGTTAGTTATTGGAATCTGCCAGCTTCTTTGAAGGAGAAAAATGGGCAGCCTCCTTCCTTAAAGATTTACAGCTTTGGAAACCTGATGCTCTCACGAGGAGTGAGACTCCGCTGCTCTGGGTTTGGCTTTTTAGTCTTTCTTAAAACAAAAGCTAACACACAGGATTTTTAACTGAAAGGCAGGAAGTTCAAGAAGACCAGCGGCATCTTGGAAGAAAGGTTGGAGATCTAGGTCTGAAAAAGTAGCCATTGAAAATCCCATGCAGTTATTTGACACACATGGGACAAAGTCAGTCAGAATGACTCAACAGCAACTCATTATAACTTGTTGTTACTCCAGGGCTATGGGGGCGCCCACTTAACAATTTCTGTGTACGTCCAGCATGATGCTTTCAGCAGCCAATCAGCTCACAATTAGGAGGCAGCATAAGAAAGGCCCATTTACACATCGGTAATGAATAAAAACCTCAAAAGCCACAAAGGCTGTTAAGAACATTGAAAGTGAAGGATTAACGGAATTTAGTGAAATAAAAGCACTTCTAACTTCAGAAAATTGGTGCGGAGAAGAACAGAGGGCAATACGTGAGGATATGGATCTTGGGGCGTAGCAACTGGTAGTGCTGTGGATCATAAAGCTTGATTGCTATCCACAGAGTCCTTCATTAGAACCTATTAAGCATTCTGCAAGACTCAGATGTGGCAGCCTGCTTCTATAAAATTTACAACCTTGAGAACTCTGTAGCCATTCTACTCTGTAGAACTACAGGATAGTTATGAGTTCGAATCAAATCCAAAGCAATGGCTTTATGAGGCTCAAGGAGATGGCTATTAAAGAGAAGGTTGGTTAGTGCAGTGCCTGTTACTACGCACAGCTGACTCTCCAAGGCTAGAAAGCTCCATCTATCTCCGTAGGAGCTGCTGGTGGATTCAGACTACCAGAGGAGGCATCCCCTTTGGACAATTCCCTACAGAGAGTCCCTAAATGCAGGATAGCACGTGAATGGCAGAAAGGGTGTGGTGAAAAGGTGCTGAAGCAGACAATCCCAGGCTGTGTTCTGTGAACGAGAAATAATCTTTGAAAACTAAGGAAAGATAGATAAACAGAGTCCACCTGGGAGGGAAGACTCTGCCTTGTCCTTGAGACCAAGGCCTGTTGGCACCTGGATTTCTGGGTTTACCGGCAGGCGGTTGGTTGTTCAGCACCACTTGGGGGATCGGAAGAGTAGAAAAGAGAATGAGGGGACTCCAATGACCAGTCTATGCTGCAACAAACCCCGGAATGGGGGTCCAGAGACTGGATTCCCACCAGGCTCCATCACTTGGACAAGCCACGTCCCAGCTTTCCACACAGCACTTGACACTGGGGAATAACTTTCACATCCATGTCTGGATAGACCTGGGATGTGAGTGGAATGGGGTCTTCACCTGGAACAGGGAGGTGAAATAACAGGGCTCCCCGTCTAGATCCTGAAATATGGTGAGGATAACGTGGGGATCTATCTAGGTGAGTTTGGTCACCTGCTAAGTCCCATGTAGATGGCAGGTTTGATTAGCACTGGCTTTGATCTTAAAATGCCAGAAAGGAGTTCAGGGAGGTGAGGCGCCCTGCCTTTTTATCTCATAGGCAATTGCGACACAGAATTCCAAAAACAAACTCTTTCCATCTCATCCCACGGCTCTCAACCCTCCAGGTTTCTTGCAGCGCTCACTCTTGGGGAGCCTGCCTGATCTCTGGCGGGCTGCGTCGTCCGGTAGGGGCTCCTCTAAAAGACGCGTTGGACTCGGAGTCCAGATAGGTTGCAGGCGTGGCGGGGAGGGGTCCTCAGGCCTGGCTAGGGTAGACAGGTATTCCTCAGGTTGGGGCCCGACCGCCCCGGCAGCACCCCTGGCCTGCTCCTCCGGGCCCAACTCCCCGTATGCAAATCAACTGCTTTGCATATGGGCCTGGGGCCAGGCGCGTGGGCCCTGCCAGGGGGCGTGGCCGCGGCCCCCGCCCCGCCGCCCGCCGCGTGCTCACCTGGGGAGTGTGACAATCCTGGCCGCGCTCTGTGCAGCTGGGGCCGGAGCAGCGGAGCGCGCGACGGCGGTGGCTACGGCTCTGACAGCGGCTCCCGCGGCGCCGGCGGCCGGGGGCGGGAGGAAGGAGACCCTGGCGTCCCAGGGGGCCCGGCTGGGGCAGTCGCGAGGGGCCTGGGGGGGCGCTGGCTTTGGCCCCGCCTGGGGCAGGATGGTGAATCTGGAACCCATGCACACAGGTGAGGGGTGAAGCAATGAGCTCCAACAGGTGTCACTTAGGGTGAGGGAGAGGGAGAGAGGCGCCTCTCCTGGGGGCTTATTTAACAGAGGCCAGGAGAGGGCAGTGTAGACAGTGAGTGGCACTGGGGCGGACACGGAGGGGGGCCTAGACGGAGGGCATCTGGGATCAGAAACTTTGGAAAGGAATTGCATAGGGCGTGTGGGTGTGAGAGCTTCCGAAGCCCCCAAGTCTAGAGCGTGTCAGTTAGTGGGACTTAGTATGCTCAACTGTTGCAGTCTCTAGGAGGCTGTGCGTTCAGGAGATGGCTCAACAGCTCGCAGGCTCAGCCAGGGGTGTGGACTGGGGAGTGCAGAAGTGAAGCGAATGCGTGTATCCACATGTTGCATGTGAGATTTCTGGGCATTTGTGTGGAATGGAGACTAAGTGGGCATTGGTAAAGTACATATGGGGCCACGGGGGTTAGGAAGCTGAAACGGGGTGTTGTGGCTTCACTTCATCTAATTTGCAAAAAGGGGAGAGAATCATTATCAGCAAGAATCAGCAGCCCAAGGCTGATTGCTGACTAAACCCACTGCCGATGGAGTGGGTTCCAATTCATAAGGACTTTACAGAACAGAGCAGAACTGTCCTATAGGCTTTCCAAGGCTGATAATCTTTACAGAATTCACACTTCCGCGCTCCCCCCCAACATGTGGCTGGTAGATTTGAACCAAGAACCTTTGGGTTAGCAGCAAAGTACTTTTAAGCACTGCACAACTAGGGCTTCTTGATTGCTGTGACGTAGAGGCCAGATATAGCTCTACCTTCCTGCCTCTTTTGAAATTCCTATACAAGCTGTCCCTCCGAAGGCACTTTCTACTCCCCTGCTAAATCCAGAAATTTGCTGCAATGGCCGTACAGAACGCATAGATTATTTGTTAAAGTTATAGGCTTTGTTAGAAAAGAACAGATAACAGCTGAGGATCAGGAACGAATCAGGATACAGTCAGTTCTTCAGTCAGATAGCCTCTTCTCAGCCATGTCTGCAGTTAGGCTTTTCTCTGGCCCTCAGTCCTTTGGCCAGCCTCTACTCAGTTCTAGCAGGTGTTACAAAGTTTTATAGATCGGCCTATAAGGCCTGGGGTCACCCCATTCACCAGCTAGCCTCATTGTAAAGGTACTAAGCTCTCCCACTCCATGTTGGCAACCCAGGTTCTCTGACAATGCCTGCAGTCACCCCACTTTGCCAGGAAACTTCTTGCCTGAAGGCCCTCAGCTCTCTTGCTCTGTGGGGTCAGCATACCCACTGCCTTACATCATGGACCAGGAAGTTCCATTCCACGCTTCTCTCCTGCTTCTGATAGTACAACTTCACCCTGTCTTGCACCACATCTCAAATGTTATGGTTCTCTCCCTCTCTGTTTTCTAGACTAGAATTGGGGTCTCAATACAGAGACCCCTATTCAAAGGACGCCCTCCACTTCTATCTCTTCTTAGTGGTATTGAGGCTCCCCTTTCTGCTTCTGGGATGGCTCATTTTAAATCTAGCAGAATGACAAAGCTGACTAGTCTTCTCATTGTTGTTATTGTTGTGTACAGAAGAGTTGGAACCAACCATAGATGACCCTCTGGTGAGTTTTCAGAGGCAGTTGTTTGCATTGGAAAAAATTTCCCATCCTTCTCCTGCAGAGCAGCTGGTTGCCTCAAAATTAGTACCTTCACAGATTGCAACCCAGCTTCTTGCCACTAGGCCACCAGAGCCTCCTAGTCTTCTCTTTAGGCTTCCCTATATCTTATTCACATGATCTCATCCCTACAAATGTTCTATACACATTATTTGCACTGTTAGCAAATTATCCAATCTCCTGGGTGGATCACAAGCACCTTATTTGAATAGCCTATCCAATTATTTGGTGAGAATTATAAAATCATATCTTGAAAGAGTACACAAAAGTGATCCATTGAACCACAGGTCACCCCCTCCCAAACATTTCACCTGCCATTAACAATTTGTTGTGGAGAAGGGCAAAAGTCCTCAGAGTGATGTTCCTCACGTACCAGCCACTCAGAGATACTGTAGGCATCCATCCATCTGATCTGGTCAGGTCAGGTCATCACAGGTCATCATAATCTTTACCCTTCCTGGATTCTGATAAAATTGACCTGGAAAAAAAAAAATCATTCTCTTGCTTTGAGCCTCATGAGATATCAACATAGCAAAATCTTTAAGGGACTTTAGCTTCACCACTGCACTCCAGTCCAGCCAGTAGTAAACCCCACCCCCACCCCCCATTCCTCTTTTCCACAATGACTTCTACAATTACTGTTTTTACAGTCACAACCAAGCCTGTTAACAATCAACACACACACACACACACACACACACACACACACACCACCAACTGAATCATATAATCCTATCAACACCTTACCCCACACTGTCTCCTCCACCAACTCATCAGGAAAAGAGGAAACTCTTCAGTGGGGATCATTTCTTGTCTCCCTCGTTTTAGTATAGACATACCCATTAAAGCATGTAACTTCATGCTTGCTTCTCATTTTAGATAGACAGGGTTTAATTGCCTCTCTTTATCAAACCAGTACTATGAGGAGACAAGCATATTTGTTGGGCAGAAGAATCTTCTATTCTTTCAATTCTGGATATCTGTATAAGTAAAGTCCAGTCCACAGTAAGTCATCAAATTAAAACAATTTACACCATTTCATGGTTTCAACATCACCCTCTCCATTTAGGTGGATTCTGGTCAGCTCATCTCTAGCATTGCTGGTTTAGGTCAATGGGTATCAGTCATAGGCTCAGAAATCTACAGACCTCTCCAGGCTTCAGATCAGTCAATCCTTTCTCTCTTTTTCATCACTAGCTAGGTCAACAAGCACCATCTACAGACAAAGGTTCCCTGTACTTTAGACCAACCAGCCCTTTCTCTCTCTCTGTAATCCCTAGCTTCCATGGTTTAGGTTACATGGTTTAGGATGTCACTGGCACATGCCCAGACTCAGCTCATCTTTTCATTTCTGTGCATCCCCCACTTCCACCTATCTAGGAGACCACAGGTGAGCAAACCAGGCTGTCTACTCAATGGCTTCTTTTAGCTTCCGGTCCTAGAAGAGATTTCTGATGGACATGGATTTTTTCTGCCTCTCTACAAGCAAAGCAAGACCCTTGCTAGAAATTCAAAATCAAAACAGTATATTCTCCACTTCCCCCCTCCTTCCTTCAAATGCAAATTTCCTGCTCTCACAGCAGTTCTGGGTGGGTCTGCATGTCTTTTCAAATGCAAATTTCGTTTCTCTGAAAGTTTTGGGTGGGGCTTAGATTGTTGACATATATCCCCAGTACTCTATTTTGGGCAAAGTTTAGTTCTTCTTTTAGTGTATACCATCAAGTATTGACTCAGGTAGTTATAATACCCACTATACATTTATATCCTACATTTAGGGAGCTCTGGCGGCCTAGTGATAAGGACCAACCAAAAGGCACAAGATTCGAATCTACCAATTGCTCCAAGGGAGAAAGATGGCCAATATCCTGTGTAATTCACTACCTCTGAAAAGCCTGCTAGAAGTCCAACTATGAGTTGGTCCTAACTTGACAGTACATAACAATCATACATTAAATCTGTTTTACAATGTTAAGTAAGAGAAATACTCAGTATCCATAGTACATTCAAATAAACACAATTTAAAGTTTGCTCTCTTTTCCATATCTTGACTGTCTTCCCATGTGTATGCATTTGGTCTCAGACCTGTGGTTGGGTGGAACCAGAGACACTGGCCCCTTATCATTCATCTTGCTTATCCAGACAACCTTTCCCTTAAGCCTCTCCACTCCAGATATAGCATTTTCCCTCTCAGCTTCACCATAACATCTTTTTTCCTTTTAGCCTTTACAATTAACAATAACCAAAAGTAGCCATCTGAAAATGAGTTGGAATCAACTTGATGTCAGTGGATTTGAGCTTGGGATCATCCTTTTTCTTACAAAATCCTGTGCTTCTATGAAGACATTGCAATGAATCCCACTTCTAACACCAACAGTAAAAATGTGTGTGTGTGTGTGGGGAGGGTAGTCAGATCACCTTATCTGACTTCCCCAGAGGAAGAAGAAAGAATGATTATCAGTGTCAGCAGCCCAAGGTTCATTGCTATGAAGGGAAGGTCAAACATGCTTCATTCCAACATTTATGTCAATTCTTACACTCAGTGTTCCTCCTTCATCACTCTACTTCTTTGCTGAATTTGATAATTTGTTACAACTGGCCACACAGATCTGACAGACAACACTGACAGTATTGAAAGGAAATGACTAGGAAAATTATGGGACAGTGGCTTCTCAGCTGTGCTTGCAGGTAGACCTCTCTTTGGCCCTCAGCCCCTTAGCCCCTCCACCCCTCAGTCCAGCCTCTGCCCTACGTGGGCTACTGTTAAAAAGCCCTTTATTTTAACCAATAAATGTCCTGGATCACCTACTCCATCAGCAAACCTCAGCCCAAAAGTACTCTTTCACTCCACAAGTTGGCAAATCGAACTCCTCTGAGAATGCCTGGAGACATCTCACTGCACCAGCCAGCGAGCCTCCTGCCCAAAGGCACTCAGCTCTGTGCCTACTTTTAACTGTAGGCTGAGAAGTCTACTGCACTCTCTCACACTCTTCTCTTGGTTTTGCTGCCACTGCTTCTCACTGTCTTACACCATCTATTGTTACAGCTCTCTCTGTCTCTATGTCTAAGAGACTCTAAGTGCAAGAACCCCAGATCCAAAGGCTACGCTCCACTCCTATTTCTTCTTCGTGATGGGAGTGATTTCCCCATTTTTCGCGTGTGGGATCACAAAACTAACCAATTGACTTGTTAGGGTTCCATACACCTCTTTGTATGCACCCTATGAAGGTGTTGTGTGTACCTTATTGGTGTTATTAGAAAATTATCTAATCCCCATGGTGTACCACAAGCCTCTTATTTGCATAGTTTCACCCAATCATTTGGTGGGAGTTGCAAGAGTCTAGCTAGAAAGACCATAGAAAATCAGTTCATTGCACCACCTAGGTTGGGAAGTGGGTGGGGCAATTTACAGAGCCACACCTGGGATATTACCATGACACATATGTGTTTTTTTACATGTATGTATTGATTAGGGCTTGTGGAAGCATGTGTCTGTGTCAGAGACCTATCTGCCTCTCCCCATGTGTTAGGAGAAGTGGAGTCACTCACCCCAGAGATGGCATGCGGTGAGGACTGAAGATACTAGCACATGTGTGTGAGATGTGTCTGCACATCCTCCATTGGTATTGGCAGTGCTCTAAGCTCATGCATGATGGGGCTGGGGAGGCCATGGGTAGATGCTGAGTCAGGAGCTCTGTGGGACCCTGTAAGAGGAGGCGCCTGCACATGGATCTGTAGGGTAGGTATTTCCATTTCTGTATCTGAAAGGGGGTGAGAATGGCAGACACACACCCTGAGTCTCTTATCCTTCTGATTTAGATACCAAACCCTCCCTTCAATGGAGTGAACCAAGGAGTCTGAAAATATTTTGTCCCCGAATGATACTGAGTAAACCAAGGATGTTCCATTCAACTTGGTGATTCTTCCTTCTACAGTTATTTAGAACAGGAGCCACCAATTCTGAAAGAGGAGCCCCACTTTAGCCTTAATGTCTGAGTGGACGTCTCTTGGTGGTCTGAGGCCCTGAGCAGAGAATAAAGGCTGAGGTAAACAAAGTTGTACCTGAGTTAGCCATTTCAATCCAGCTTCTTGCCTCTCAAAGGGGGAAAGATCAAATTATCTTTAGTTAGTACTTCAGGGCTGTTTACTGGAGTTCATTTTTTTCCTCTCCTTATTTTCTATTGTATGTTTGTTTTTTACTTGCTCAATGACTAGGGAGGATAGAAGGAGAATTGATGCCTTTGAGCTGTGGTGGTGGAGAAGAGTATTGAGGGTACCATGGACTGCTAGGAAAACAAGTAGATTCATCCTGGAGAGGGTTAAACTGGGCAGCTCCCTGGAGGCAAGGATTCTGAGGCTTCTTCTAACATACTTTGGACATGTTGTGAGGAGGGACCGGTCCTTGGAGAAGGACATCATGCTTGGAAGGGTGGAGGACAGGCACAGGAGAGGACGGCCCTCTATGAGGTGGATTGATTCAGTGACTGGGATAATTGGGATGTGAGTGTTAGAGACAGTGCGATTGGCACAGGACAGAGCGGAGTTTAGGGCTGTTGTACATATGGTTGCTGTGAGTCGCAAGCGACTAGATGGCACATAATAACAACAACTGTGTTCTGAAGGAAGGAGTAGGGAGGAGTGGGGGCAGGCAATTCCCACCCATCCCAAGGAGCAGAATGAGCTAGAAACTTTGGTCCTTCGTGGAACTACTAGTTTTGAGACCAGCAGCAGTGGGACCCAGGAGTCTGTAGTTCCCTAATACTGCTTCCCAGCAGGATGACATGAACCACTGACAGAAAGGCTGACAGAAAGGTTTAGATACTGTGTGGATCTGTAAGACATCCCAGGAAGGTACAAGTGAAGCAGAAGTAACCATTCAACTGGGTGCCTTCCAGTGTCTGGGGAGTAGTTGGCTTCTAGATACCATGGCATCAACATGGGGCTGGCCAGATAGAGCCTATCCCCAGCAGACACTCTCCTCCCTTCATTTCCCACTGTAGGAATCCAGGGCTTAAATCAGAGGAAGGCTTTTCACAGGATGGGCCGCAGTAGAGAAGTTCTTTCAGATCAGAGACTTCCTGGGGATTTTCCACCTTGTTGTCTCCTAGAGGCTCCTGCTCTGGAGGAAGTGGGAGGAGGTGGGACAGCTGGGACCAGTGGGAGAGCAGCCAGAGGAACCAGAGGATCCAGCTGAAAGTCAGAGCTCAGGTGATGTTGAGAGTATGAGAGGACCAAACCCCTCATGCCTTCAGATAGGGCTAATACCTCTCAGAACCCCAGATGTAGGCAGTGGTTCCAGACACAAAGGAAAAAAATTGGAAATTACGAGGTGGGGTGACCTCTGGAGTGAAGTCTCCATCTGCCTTGGGGCAAAGTACCAGATTTCTCTCTAGATTATTTGCCTCCCCTCTTGAGCCCACTTCCTTAGCCTGTCTCCCCCTTCAGGGATCTTGGAAGGCCAGCTGGGCCTTCCTGTGAGAATTTATAGCTCTGGCCCCTATGTGATATCCACTTCCCTGTCAGCAGGTCTCTGGGGCTTTCTGTGGCATCTCTCTGACTGGAATACCATTTGAGGATTCTCTTTGCTCTGTGGGCCTTCCGTTTAGGCCCTCCTTTGTCGGCTCTGTCAAGAGGCACCCTGATGTGATGCTCTGGTGTTTGTGAAGGAAGATCTCTCTGTGGAATATCTTAATACGGACCCCTCTCTAGAGACTAAGTCAAGGATCCTTTTTACGGGAACATGGTCTCTTTTGAATCCTATCTTTCCCTCAGAGTAATCCTACACCAGTGATGCTGTATTTAAGTGCTTGGCTGCTAATCTAAAGGTCAGGGGTTTGAACCCTATAGCTGCTCCATGGCAGAAGGAGATGGCAGTCTGTGTCCATAAAGACTACAGCCTTGGAAACCCCATCAGGCACCTCTATTCAATCTTATGGTGCTGCTATGGGTTGGAACCTCTTGACAGTAACAGGTGGTGGTGGTACCCTGTATTCTGCTTATGCTTAATAAATAGTACTTCTCTGCATGCTCCCAGTCCTGGGCCCTTGGAGTTTCCTCCTCCATTGACTTGCTGGAAGGCTGAAGTAGGGAGGAAGGAGAGACACACACAGTCTAGGGTGTGGGCTTGCCCCCAGGTTTTCCATTCAGACAGTTTCACCAGCACCACAGCCCTTGAGTCAGTCTGTGGTGTTGGCTCTGGTAACCTAGGTGCAATCCATGATTCAGGGCACCTGCAGCCACAGTATTTTGTGCTTTAAAGAGCATCCCTTGTGTGGGAGTATAGGGGCCTGAGCAGGCATGAAGTTACCAGACACAGCCCCCCCACCCACCCCAGTCAAGGAGAGGCTCCCAAACCTGGGCCGATGCAAGACGGAGGAGTAGACAAAAGTCAGACAGATAGAGGGACCCAGACAAGGGAGGGAGAGAAGAGTCAGAGGAAAGCAGGTGGGGCCACCTGGGAACACCTGGATGACCCTAGGGTGCCTTTATCCTACACGTCCCCTCACTGTGAGCTGTTCTCTGCTCTGGTCCCAGTGCCAGGGTTGGGGAAAGGGTCAAGTCCCACAGTTAAAGCTCAGCAATTCTACTTGGGGGAGGAGGAGTAGATGACTCTTGGAGAGACCAGAGATGTTTCCCCTGGGGAAGAATTGAGGCCATATCAGAAGCTGGACAAGTAAAGACTGTTTAATAGAAGTGACCCCAACAGCCAGTATGTGAAGGAGAGGCAGTTCCAACCCCCTCTTAAATGAAGATCAGAAACTAGATGAGAGAGGGACAGATGCTTTGCTTTCTGGACACAGCTTGGACCCAGAGAATTCAGGGCACTATGCCTCCCTTGAGTTTTCCCTTGGTGAGCTCAACCATGCATCCTGCCCCACAGGTGTCTGAGGGGCTGCTCCTGTGCTATGTCCAGGGAGGGCACGGTCAGGAAACAACGCTGGACAACTGCCTCAGGGCACAAAGGCACTGGGTGAGACCAAGGAAGGTCAGAGTCTAGTATCTGTCCTCTTCCACGGAGACACTGAGCTTCCCAGGGAAGGGAGTGATGGCACAGAGCCCACTCAGTCAGAGCTGAGATAAGAACCCAGTCAGAAGCCGGGCCCCACCCTGCACCTCTCTCACTCACCCCTGGCAAGTGTTGTCCAACAGGTGAAGGGTTATAGCGTCTCAGGGAGTTTCGGTGTTGGCCCATTTTTAGACCGAGACCCAAGAGCTCGTCCCACCCATGAGCCTGAGCCTCCTACCCAACAGGAACAGGTTCTTGTTGGTGTCTTAGCATCCTCTGCGGCTTAAGAAGAGGATTTAAAGAGCCTGCTGCTCCATTCAGGCTCAGATCTGTGTCTGACGCTGCTCCTGTCACAGGTACAGCACTGAAGAGATGTCATGGGATGAGTGTGAGACCTCTCACTCCTTTAGTAGTTCTTTGCAGAGATTAAGTGCAAAGAATACACTCATTTAAGGAATGAAAAAGTAGTTTCTGAGTGATACACAAGAAGCTCCGGTAACAAAGCCTGTAGAGGGTTGCCCTGTTAACACAAGGTGATATAGGAAGTGGATGTTGAAGTGACTGGAGGTGGTGGTGGTGGTGGTTTTGTGCTGTAGAGTCAGAACCGACTCATCGCTGACCCTCCAGTGGGTTTTCTGAGGCAGTAAATCACATGGGAGGCCCGTCTTTCTCCCATGGAGCATCTGGTGGGTTTGGATCCATTAACTTTGGGTTACAAGCACATAATTATAGTTTTCGAGAAAAAGGTATTTCTTAAATGTCAGGTGGTTGGTTGAAATAAGTTGCTGCGGAGGCTGCATCTTCTTGGCTTCCCTGCCTTCAAGGCCCATCCTGTTCCTGTGAACTCCTTTCCTGAAGTTTGGAGAATGGGAGGGTTCCTATCTGTTGTCCACAGCTATGAGTCGGAATTATAGTTGACCTGATGGCATCTAACAACAACAACACGGACTTCCTGGGTGGTGAAAAATTAATAGCATTTAGCTATTAATCAATAGGTTGCTGGTCCAGGTCCACCCAGAGAGAGGCTTCTCAGAAGAAAGGCCTAGTAATCTATTTCCAAGGAATCCGCCACTGAAAACCTATGGTGCACAATCCTATTCTGATACCGGGTGATTGCCATAAATCGGAATCAACTCCATAGCAACTGGTTTGTTTTTAAAGTCTTTGCAGGTGAAGTACAGGTCACTACCGAGACAGAAACTGGAAGCCGTTTACCTTAAGGGGGAAAGGTAAAGAGAAGGGGCAAGAGGAAGGAGGGCTCACATCCAAGCCAGTGTCTGTTTAGTTAGTTTGTTAATTACCCACTTATTTTATGCCAGGGAATTTTAATTGTTTATTTCATTTAATTTTCACAATCACTCTGGGAGTTAAGTGTCATTCTCCCCATTTCTTACTGGAGAAAACTGAGCCTCAGATGTGTGGCCAGGCTTCCACAGCTACCTAGTGAATGAATGGTCTATTCACTCCCCAAGTCCACGCTCTCATTCTGGCACTGCTGACACCGGTTAAAACCACGAGGAGAGGAGGACTCTGCATCTCCCTGGAGCTCCCAGGCAGGCTGGGACTAAGACACTGCTAGAGAATCCTTTTGGGCGAGGCGTGAGGCAAGCAGGTCTGCTTAGGTAATTCAGGGCTCCTAGGGTATAGAGCTCTACTGGCTTAGTGGTGAAGAGTTGTGCTGCCAACCCAAAAAGACACACAGTTCAAACCCACCGGCACCTCCGCGGAGAAAGTGGGCAATCTCCTCCTGTGCTATTTAAAAACCCACAAGAGGGTCAGCTTTGAGTCCTTTTCAAGGGACAACAGCAGTTCCCAGGGTACTGCCTCACAGGTGTGATTTAAAAACCCACTGGGGGGTCAGCAGTGAGTCCTTTTCAGCTCCACAACAACAATAATAAAGCTCTCAGCAGTAGTGCCTCACGGGTGGGAGTAGAAGGTGAACAGCGTCAAGAGACTCTTGCTGAGGGGTCAGATGGTCCATGTAGTTACTGGGCACATTCATTTGGAGAAGACTATAGGGAAAGCTTAAAACTGCAGCAAGAAGGACCTGGGTTACTCACAAAATGCCTCCCTCATTGTAACACACGCAGTCACCCCTCCTCATTGCAGTCACTACACGCTGGGGCTGTAATTTAAATCCCTGCCAAAGGCAGGCATATCATTGCCCTGGGGGGAAAAAAAGTAGGTTTTCTCCCTGCTTTTCCTAAGGGCGGAGGTCCACCCTTTTCCCTCATCCTGATCATCTCCAGACCTCGGGCGTCCCGACTGCCAACTGCCTGATTACCTGATGCAAAATAGGACTGCCTGCTTAACTTGGATTGGCTGGGGGGGGTTGGGTATGCAAATCAGCTCACCAAGACTTTATCTGGTTTGAAAGAGTTAAAATGCTGCCCCTGAAAAGAGGGTGGGGGTGGGAAGGGGGGGGGTCACCACGATTTGAATAAAATATTCCTCTGTCTTTAACAGAGTCAGTATTGGGGTGGTTTAATAAGGAGAGGAGCCCTTGAGAGAGTGAGTTAATTCAAAGTTGCCTCTTTCTGTCTTTCTGACCCGCGGAGGAGACTTAGGGGCCTCATAGGTGGTGGCAGCTGCCTGTTATTGGTAAATGTTTAATTTAGTGAAATGAAGCTGGGTGGAAAAGGCCTGACCAGCAGCTCTGAAGCTGAGCCTGGGGCCTCGTGTCGGTATTCTCTGTCCCCAGAAGTCAGGTTAGGTGGGGGCTAAGCCTGCCATACTTTCTCACTGAGGAAGTTGGTGGAAAAGGAGAGAAGGTAAGGATTCCCAAGGACAAAATCTCCACAGACGGACAGACAGCAAGACAAGAGCTAGGGCTTGATCACCAGGCAGAGGGCTGACCTCTGAGAATCAGACAGTGAACAGAGGCAGGGTTTGGAGAGGAAAGATGAGCCAGTAGCATTTCTTATGCTACTTTAAAAAAAGAACATAAATCCACCAACTCCCAAAGGAAATTGGGGATGGGACTGGAAAGAGCTCCCTGCCCTCCTCCTCTCTACCCTTGCCCTTGTTAAATTGTTACCAACTGAGTCCTGGTGATAGAAGTGGCAATGAGTGCTACAAAAGGTGAGTGACCCAGCGGTGGCCCTTGAGATAGGAGGGAAAGGATGATGAGGGAAAGGAGGCGAGCAGAGAGGAGGGGACTGGCCCCCAAGCTTATGAATATTCTAATGGTGGTATGTTCGGGAATCAGGAATTTGAAAGTCTGATGGTTGTTGTAATTACACATTCATCTTTGCTGTTTTGTTAAAGCCACATATGTCATAGCAAGAAAAATTGTGACCTGTTATTAAAATCAGTTGTGATTTCCCTGCAGATATCAAGATGAGTGGGGATGTGGCTGATTCTACCGATGCTCGGAACGCCCTTGGTCAGGTGGAAACAGGTAAGGGGCTTCTCCTCCTCCGGGAAGCAGGAAGGCAGAGGTGGGTGCTATAGATGTAGCTTCTTCTGCTTTGATCTTCCAGCCTATCAAGCTGAAAAGCTGGGTCTCAGGAGATGAGGAAATTCCTGAGAGATATAAGTAATGGTCCCGTAGCCTTTGAGTAGTGTTTATTGGTCCACAGTGGAAAAGCTGCTTTAAAAAAAAATTATACTCTTTTTTAAAAAGTTTTGTTTTATTATTTTTTGTGTATGTGTTGTCAAATCAGATCTGACTGGTACAGGAGGAGATTGTCCCTCCTTCTCCAGAAGAACATCTGGTGGATTTGAACCGCACACCTCTGGTATTACGGTGCAGCTTCTTGCCACTAGGCCACCAGAGCTCCTTTGGAAAAGCTTCTTAAATACAAACAAAACAAAAAAAAAAATTAAGGAGATTTATTTCTTGATATGTCAAGGATTTCTAGAATCAGACTGAGTTCTAGCTGTAACTGACAGAGAATGAATGGCGCAAAGAAACCATTAATGTATGTCCTGCTAATGGGTCGGGAGCTCTTGGTGCCCTTGTAGGTAAAGAGTTCCTGCCATCCCTAAGGCAGGAATTTTGAATCCACCATGTGCTCTGCAAGGAAAAAGATAGCCGTTTCCTCCCCATGGTTCCAACTCTATGGAATGAATTGTTGTTTGTTGTTGCTAATGAGAAAGTCGGCAGTTTGAAACTACCCAGAGGCACAGTGGAAGAAATACATGGCAATCAATTCTGGAAAATCATCCCTTGGCAACTCTACGGAGCACAGTTCTAATCTGACACACTTGTGGGTCTCTATGAATCGATGAAATGACAGCTGGATTGTTGTTGTTTTTCACTGACTGATCAAGGCAGACCGTTTAGTGGAGGGAACAGTTCTACTCAAGAGAAAACCAAAGAAGTTCATGTTTCTCTGCTAACTCACGTGTGTGTGGGGGCGGGAAGGGAAGGCTTGATGCCTGGTGATGACTTTGCTGTGTGAAGAGGAGAAATGAACAATCAAGCATTGGGGGAAGAAAGTTTCTTAGCCTCTATTTGTAACTCCTTAGTCGAAGGCTTCCTTTGAAAGCTCTATATAATTAAAAAGAACTTAAAGAAAGATGAGTATAAATTGTAGCACTACCAAATAACTTTAATAGCATTCCAACAAGACCTCAATTAGTCTTTCATCTGGATCACTAGAGACATAAAAATTAGAAGTAGAAGAAATCAATGGCCCCCAGAGCTAGCAAAACTGTTTTTCCAAGTCTCTCAAGAGAGCACTCCTATTCCCTTCTGGAAGCAAAAAGATTTGGGATTAGGACAAATAATTGGGGCCTGGGGGCCACCAGTGAGATGCTTTTACCAAAAACCTCTTCTCCACAATTTAGTGTTGAAGCAGCATCAAATCGTTTGCTTTGTGTGTAGAAATACAAAGAATAGTATAGGCCTGTTGGACCCATTCTTCAATTGATTAATCAGCTGGAGAGGAAACTCAACACTGGAACTGGGGCTTTGGCTCTGATTTAAATCTCAGTGACCCATTCAAGGTGACAGTGATGAGAAGAAGAATAAGCTACATAGAATGCCGAAAGGTGGCTGAGAGAGGGAGAGAGTCCAGATCCTGAGTAAGGGTGAGGGGATTTAATGTGCTTTAGACAATATAAGCAAATTCTCACCTCCTATCTGGGACTGTGAGAATATGAGTAGAGTAGGTTGATAAGAAAGAATCTTAATATAGGCTGGGAATTTCTTTGCAAATTTGTCATCTTAAGGTTACTGTCAATTCAATGGGTATCTGTAGACAAGCCAATAATCTCCCTAAGACCCCAATTCCTCATAAAATGAAGGGCAAGAACACATGAAGTTTGAAGAGTGTTAAGAATCATAAAGTTCTAGGGTAATGATCTCAGTTCTGTGCTAACAGCCAAAGGACCTGAGAGTTGAATCTCCCTAACCTAGTCTCTCCTTCAAAGGGATAGAGAATGCCTACCTTATCAAAGTGGCCTTTGAGAATCACATGAGATGATGCCTAGAGATCTTGGCACAGTGTTTGGCACACAGCAGCTGGGTTTATCATTTCCATTGGTATCATTGCCAATTGCTGTCCATCAATTCCAACTCATGCCAACCCCAGGAGCTTCGGAGTAAAACTCCGCTTTATAGAGTTTTGAGTGACAGTTTTCACAAGAGAATTGCCAGGTCAGTCTTCTGAGGCACCTCCAGGCATACTTGAACTTCCAACCTTTAGGTTAGCATTAATTATTCTTCCCACCCAGACTCCAAATGCATCATAGGATCCTGTAATTCTTTAACATGCAGAGTGAGCATCACTGCTAGACCCTTTGGGGCCACAAGTAGCTGGGCTGTCCTTCCCCTTAGGCCCAGTAAGACACTCAGAAGCCTGGCTTTGTGCTTCCTTCCTCCATTCAGGAAAGCATTACTCTTAGACTTCTAAGGAGGCAGCAAGGGTTGTGCTGTCTGAAACTTCTCCACCCCTAGATCTTTCCCTTCAGGCTCTCTCGGAGCATCAGTACTAGATGGTGTAGGCTTTTAAGGGCAAGAAAAAGAGATAGCTAATTAAAGTAACCAAACTTATAAATTACGGTATGCTTTTAAGGGCAAGAAAAAAGAGGTAGCTAATTAAAGTAACCAAACTTCCTGGAAAGTCGTTCTGACTCATTTTTTACGGAGGGCAGCTTGTTATGAGTCACAATAGTTACCAGCTTGGTTTAATGGCTTCCTTTGGATTTTTAAAAGGCAGATTCACCTTCCCAGCAGTGCAGGAATTAAGGGGTGGTTTGTCTCTTGGTTTTAAAGGAACTATAAACAAAGGCAACCTAGAAAGCCCCAGCACTCTGAGAGCACCTCTGTGTTATGTAAAATCCCCAAGGGGCACAAGAGGTAGAAGCTGGGAAAAGGAAGTGTATTTCCCTGTCCACCTGGGCCAAGAAAAGAAAGAGAGTAATCACCTACCCAGATACTAAACTCTGGGCAGTAGAACCCTGGTAGGACCTGGGGGAACATCATCCTTTTTTTTTTCTTATGAGGAAATAAAGGCACAGACAGAAAAGAAACTAGCCAAGTCTTCAGAGTGTCATTGTCACTGCACTGGGGACCAGACCCAGGCTTCTGTGTCCAGGACTCCTTCCCCAGTCCTTAGAAGACCAGAGCCAAGCAGCATCTAAATTTCTGAGTTCTCATTTTTCCTGTTCACTCTTTACCTCCTCATCCACTGTCACTTCTCCTTCGAGGCTAACAGTGATTCTGTTCTCAGCTGAGTTGCCAAGAACATGTCCCCATCTCAGAAACCCCAAGTTCTATCGCTGACAAATCCTATCTGCTGACGTGCAGTTCTCAGTTGCACACACATCTAACAGCTCGGCTGCTAACCAAAAATCACCACTGAAAACTTCGCGGGGCACGGTTTTACTGTGACACACAGAGGTTGCCATGTCAGAATGACTCCATCTTCCACTGCCAGTGCAGTGGCCCTGTGACTTCTGACCCCACTCAAAAACGCAGGGGAAGAAGAAATGATGGGTTCTGGAGGAGGAGAAATTCACTGTCGTTTACCAGCTCTCCTTCCCATATCACGAAAGTGTAGACACTTGCATGTGCACCCTCCTATGTGCCCCACTGTACCCTAGGAGACAGAGGCATCATTATATCCATATTTCTCAATGAGAAAATGGTGGCTCTGAGTCACATTTGCCCAGGATTACACAGTTTATAGGCAGGAATCAGATAAAACCAGGACTCTCCTCAAGTTCTTACCGTGGCTCTGCCTTTAACTATCTGCTTATAACGGAATAGGTGATTTCTCATGCTGACCTTTATTTTCTTCCACATAAAAGAAAAACTTGGACTATAGAACCTCTAAGGATATAAATTTTTTTTAAGGATGTGTGTACAGTTCTGCTTTTCCAGATTATCTCCCACCTGTTTCTGTCTCTTGCATTTGCATTTTGGTTTCCTCAATGCTAAGCTCTCCCTCCCTGCCCAGCCCTTCATCTCTGCCCCATTCTCTTCTCCGTCATCTGGTTTACTCTGGCCAGACTAATGTTCTCTTCCGTGACTATAGCTGGTAACCCGTTAACTATCTTCTGTGGGGTGATGTTTTGGCTCAGACCCTGGGATTAAGAGCTTTTCTTCTAGTTAAGGAAATCATACTTGAATGGGCAACAGGGACAACTTGTATCTCTTAAAACATTCTCAAGCACTAAATCGATTGGCTGTTACAGCAATTCTGTAAGGATATATAGTACTGTCCTGATTGGCAGATGAGGAAATGAAGATTGGTGGGGGGGAAATAATAATACTGATTTTTTTTCCAAGCCCTCATACTTAGCACATGGTAATATTAAGTAAGCCGTTCTAGTCAAGGGAGCTCTGGCGGCAGAGTCTATGGGAGACTGCACTACAAACCCAAAGGCTGAGCTTTTCTGGCAGTTCAAATCTCATAGCCCCTCCATGGGAGAAAGATGGACAATCTCTTCCTGTGGCATTTACAGCCTTGGAAATCTGGTGAAGGGTCAGCTATGAGTGATATCTGCCTCAAAGACAAGGAGTTTGAGGATTTTTAAAGTGACTTTTCACTCTAACTTGAAGATAATTCAGGGACGATTGGGACCTCAGAAGGACAGTGTACAGAGAGACATGAAGGCTTTAGAGCACGTCACTGGCAAAAGGGGCTAGAAGAAAGCCACATCCCCTTTGGTCTAGCCCAAGAGGCAGGATGCTGTCTCACAGGAGAGGCTTGCAGGGAGGAGAAATAGGCCTGGATTCCCTTGTCCCCTCCTGGTGATCCATGGAGAGTGGAAGTTTGGCCTTAGAGAATGTTTTGCTTCTTCCTCCTCTGATCCTGAACCAACCTCATCAGACCACCCTAGGACCTCTGTTGACGGGGAGCGGAAAGACATTCCAAGTCCAGGGGTCATGGAACAATTGCCTTGGCAGCCTAGTTCTGCTTAGGGACGTGGGCAGGAAAGAAGGACTCCAGGAGGGGAGCCTGGGGGGTAGAAAGGAGACATGAGAGATGAGAGAGGGACAGGACTTTGCCAGCATCCTTTCCTGTCACTCCTCTCCAGCCTCATTGCCCTGTTTGTGAAGTGAAGTACCTCTGTCTACCCCACCTTGCATGAAGGCCCACCATGGCAAATAAGCTATTTGGAGCTCTTCCCATTAAGCCCCACTTTTTAGCCCTGGGGACTTCCAGCTTTAAGCAAGAATGGGTATGGTTTTTCAGGGGAGAATAACTGAGGCACAGAGATATTAGTGATACTGTTAAGGTCCCAGAAAGGTAATGAGTGATCAGTTCAAGACAAGTTACTGCACTTCATGATTGGTCCATTCTAGGGTTCATTTAGCCCTCAGAAAAGCAGGTTGAGGATAAATATTCAGTTGCTTATCGTCCAGAGAATTGAAGTTTCAGGAAGGAAATGAGATGAGATGAAGGAAGCTTTCAATCCAAATATTTATTGAGTAAAACTGCTCTTTAAAAGCAGAGAGGACAGAAGACATCTCAGAAGTACTTGGAGATGAGACATGAGGGAAGGTGAGTGAAGAGCTTCCTGCAGGCACTCTGCCTAAACGAGGTGTACATACACACATATGTAACACAGATCTTCCCTTTTTAGGAATAAATGACAGTGTAAGTATGGAAATACTTTGAAAAGTGTACGCTATCATATAAACACAATCAGTAGGACTGATTGCTATTGGACGTATTCAGGGACTAAGACATAATTCTGTCACCGAGAGATATGGGGCAAGTCTGCGCATGGCTAGACTGGGGTTTCCTTGTTGTAGTCCAGGGAGAAGTGTGATTCAGAAAGGAAATGAAAGGGATGGACTAGGGGTCCTTAGGGGTCCTGACCCTGTGACTTTGATCTTCTGCCTCAATCTGTACCTGTCCATCTCTTACTCCTCTATTGTGGTGGTGGCGATGGTGTGCCATCAAGTCAGAACTGACTTGAACCTCCAGCGGGTTTTCAGAGGCAATAGATCACACGGGAGAAACTGACCATCCTTCTTCCAGGAAACAGCTGGTAGATTCAAACCTTGTTTGTACCTTTGAGATTGCTGTGCGGCTCTATACCACTAAGCCATCAGAGGAGAAGGAAGCCCTACGCCCTCTAGATGCTAAGAGAGAGTTCCTGCTGTGAGTGCTTGAGAATAGAAGGGGTCTGAGAAGACAACTTGTCCACACTCCTTTTTTCTTTGGAAAATTTAAAGAAAAAGCAAAAAACACAAACCACCAAAAGTCAAACTCACTGCCATCAAGTCAGAACCAACTCATTGTGACCTTCCAGTGGGTTTTCTGAGGTGATAAATCACACAGGACAAGATTGCCCATCTTTCTTTCACAGAGCTGCTGGTGGATTTAACTCCAGAGAGATGTCCCCTTTGGATTAGCAGTGTATCTCCCTACAGCCTACACAGGACATCCTAGTGTGGCCCTGTGTGTTGAGATGACATATTTTTGTCATGTCAGGAGCCTTGTCTGCCTCTAGCACTCAGAGAACCTTAGAAAAATGAAGCGGCCACATAACAATTCATATGACTTACAACTCACACTTTCTTCATTACGTATTCTCAGCCCACTCCTGTAGGGTAAATAGATTGCATGCTGAGTCTTGCCCAGAGGCTTCCCCTCTGCCCACCCCCTGCAGGAATAATTCCCTGTAAGGAAAAAAGTGGGCTTTTCTTTCTTTTAACTCACTCAAGACAAAAGCGATGGAGACAGCAGTGGGGGAGGGCACCCAAACCTTATCTGTTACCTTCTTAAGCTCCATTTGTGGTTAAGGACCAGTGACTTTTATTACAGAACAGAATGTGGCCAGGAATGATCAGACCTTAGAGAAAGTCTTCATGCTTGGAAGGGTGAAGGGACAGTACAGGAGATGAAGACCCCAGATGTGATGGATTGACACAGTATCTAGGATAGTAGAAGTAGGTGTGTCTGAGACAGAGACACTGGCTCACGATAGGGTTCAGAGCTATTGTACATATGTTGTTGTTGTTGATTGCCATTGAGTTCAAGCATAGCTCATAGCAAACATATTGTTGTTATGTGTCATTGAGGTGCCTGCAAATCATAGCAATCGTACATACAATCACTATGATTCGCAGGCAACTCGATGGCACATAACAATATGTTCCTGCTGTGTGTGACTAGTATGTACCACATAAGTTTAACAGCACGCATGCAGGCCTAGGCCAAGTCAACTCCAAGAAACAGCTGACCCACATGGATAGGCCTTAACAAAGATTGCACACTAGCCCTGGTCCAGGACCCACACTTCCATGTACACTGCCCTGAAGAAGCTTGCATGGCGAATTTCTCTGTCCTTTGGCATCCCACAAGGACAGAATACTTCCAACCCTGCATATATCTCCTGATTTTCTAACATTACCCTCTACTCACGCTTTGTATGTGTCTGTGTGTGTTGGAGGACAATGATGGGGAGACTTGGCAAAACAGCTCAGCCCCCATCTGCCCTTTGTCGGCTGAGCCAATCCTCCCACATCCTGTAGATTGGGCTCCAATCAGGGTCCAGAGACTCAGGCCACTGCAGCTTTCTGGGTCTCAGCCCTTCATTAGCTGACAAAACCTAAGCTATTACTGTGTGGTTGAATTCCAACTCGGAGTAGAACCTCCCTATAGGGTTTCCGTGGAGGTGATCCTTATCTGCTACATCTTTCTCCCACGAAGTGGCTGGTGGGTTCAACCCCCTGATCTTTGGGTTGGTAACTGAGCTCTGAACCACTGTACCAGCCTCCTTCTCAAAGCTGTAAGTACATACTTCCGGTCCTGTCGGTCTACTCCTGAAGAAACAAAGCAGTAAATACCTGCTGTGGAAAATGGATTTAAAGAGAAATAATTAACCAAAAGAGGGTAAGTCTTGAGGGAACTTAAAGAACAACCACAACCCCTGCCCTAGCAGCACACAAGCACCTGTATCCAGGCAGACTCACAAATTCATAGTCGCAAGAAGGCCTCCTTAATATTCCTTTCTGGGTAAAACTATACTCCCCGAGGCAGGCTTTTATCCCTCGTGGTCCCTGGTGGTTGAAGATGGGAGTGGAAACTTTGCTATTATTA
This sequence comes from Elephantulus edwardii, assembly GCF_000299155.1. Lineage (NCBI taxonomy): Eukaryota > Metazoa > Chordata > Mammalia > Macroscelidea > Macroscelididae > Elephantulus > Elephantulus edwardii. The sequence goes on along the minus strand of NW_006399921.1, from coordinate 5,510,309 downwards.
TCCTTGCCTCCATGGAGCACTCTGGTTGCACTTTGGGCAAGATGTATCTGTTCTTTAGGAAGTCCACAGGATATTCAGGCCTTGATCTTTACAATTACTTGCTATGCATCAAAGAGCTGGACAGTGACTAAGGATAATAGAAGGAGAATTGATTTCTTTGAGCTGTGGTGCTAGAGAAGAGTATTGAATATATCATGGACTGCTAGGAGAACAAATAGATCTGCCCTGGAGAGGGTGACACCAGGATGCTCCTTAGAGACAAGGATTTTGAAGCTCCATCTGACATACTTTGGGCATGTTGCCAGGAAGGACTAGTCCTTAGAGAAAGGCATCATGCTTGGAAGGACAGAGGGACAATGCAATAAAGGACAACTCTGGATGAGATGGATTGACTCAGTGACTGGGATAATGGTGGTAGTGTGTCAGATACAATGTAATTGGCTCAAGATAGAGGAGGGTTCAGAGTTGTTGTACATAGGGTCACTGTGAGTTGCAAATAACTCTACGACACATAAAAACAACAGGATATTTAGCACTCTTCTCCAACAACACAAAACAAAGGCATGAATAGTCATCTTCTGTCACCCTTATTCATCGTCCAACTCTCAAATACATAACAAGCAATTGAAAAGATCATGGTCTGAACAAGGCACACCTTTAAACTTTAGACTTGCATCATTTCTCCTTAGTACTTTGACCGAAGATTGCGGGTGGTGGTAGGAAATTACAGGAGAGGCTGGGCATAGAAAATTGGAGTTTCAGGTTAACATTTGCTAGTGGACCTCCCAAGTGGAGCCATATCCCCAAAGAAGTCCTTGGCCTGGGATGACCCCTCCCTGCAAAGAGTTGCTGAGAGACAAAGAATGTAATGCACATGGTGGGGCAACTTCTCTTTCACCCTCACTCCCTGCAGCCTTTGATTTAGTGCTAGAGGGAAGATTCAGAGTTGAGTGTACTTAAAAGGCATGATGTGTGAGGCCATTCCAGCCACTGCTACCTTCCTCCTCATTTAAACTCGAGGGTCTGGCCTTCGGGCCAGGCAGTCACCCCAAGGCCAGGGCAGGGTTTGAGGATGACCCAAGACCTCAAAAGCAGCTGAGTTTATTTCTCCATGTTCAAATGCCTATTGGTGGGAGCTCCTGGGGTAAGAGCAGGCCCCTGTGAGACTCAGAGAGGGAAAGCCTTTGTGCCAAGCCTCAAGCATGGGAAACAGAGCTGCAGGCATCTCCCAAAAAGCACCAGTGCTGTTGACTCAAAAAATAATAGGTGCTAATTTGCATGGCACTTTACATACAGGTTCCATGCCCTGCTTTTCATCTCCCAGCACCTCAACATTAGCGAATCCCCTAGGCCCTCCTCTCCTGTGCCCACTTCTGGAGGACGCCCTGTGTCGGCCAGACCTTGAACTTTCCCACCACTATCCAGCCAGTGTCTGGGTTAGCCTAGCCTGGATGAAGGCTGCTGGGCCTGGTCTGGGAGGTCTGTCCAGGTTTACAACACAGGTGCAGACAGGTGGTGGGCCAGCCCAGGGGCCCCACCAGCCTCCTGTTTATTGCAGCAAAACCTTCAGAGGGCTTGTCCTCTCCAGGCCCTTCTCTTCCTACTCCCAGAGGCTCAGGTTAGGAAACAGGATTGAAAATTCTAAACCAGAGAGCCCAGAGAAGTACAGAAAGAAGAGGAAACTGGGCGGTTGCTATGACAATGGGGTCTCAGCGCTCAATTTGCATAGGGCGATGATTTCCATATTGCAGAGTGAATTTCCATATCACTGCCTCAAAGCCTGTTGGGTGGGGAGGGGGATGGAGAGCGGAGAGGTCATTTGAAATTCAAATGAGGGTGATTAAGGTTTTCTTGAGGAGGGAAGCATGATAAAAGGGGTTAAGCAACTGGCAAATGTCAGTTCTGGGCTCAAAGTTCCCAAAAGGGAGAGGTGCCAGGGGTTAGCCCCCTATCTCTTCTACCCCATCACCACACACCTTGGACTGGGTTGGATGGACTGTTGCCTCACCCGAAAGTTGGATGTCCCCTCATGCACTTGGTGGCAGTTTACTCCTCAATCCCTGAGGATGTCTGAGCCCGTGGAAGAGGACTGGTAAATTCTGGTTCCAGGCTCAGGCCAGGCTTCCACTGGTGTCTATGACTGAGTCATCTCAGATTTCCTATCAGTGAAACTGGAGAAACCATCTCCGTACGGTCTTGTCCGGGTGGAGTGGTGTAGACAGATTCTAGACCCATCACTGACTCCAGCCTGCCACCTTAGGCAACCCTTTCACCCTTTGGACCTGAGTCGGTATGAGATGAAGGGTCTGTACTTGAGGTTCTCGAGGACCACTTCCAGCTCTTCACATTCATTTGTTTCATGTACCAGTTATTATTTGCCAGACACTTTTTGATGATGTGACTTTCTGCACGTCCAGCTCCTCTAATGTGTTTGGAAGGAACCTCTTGCCCTCCAGCTTCTTATAGAACAGTTGTTAAAAGCACACATTTTGGAGCCAGAGTCATATTTGAATCCTACTACCCCTGCTTGAACTCTGGTGGCACCACTCTGGTAGTTCAAATCCATTAGTGGCCCTTCAGGAGAAAGATGCATAGTTTCTTCCAGTGTACTTTACAGCCTCAGAAACCCAATGGAGGAGCAGCTATGAAACAGAGCCCCCCTGTTTACTAGTTATGACTTTAGGTTAGTTACTTAGAGACTCTCGTCTCAGTTTCCTCATCTGTAAAGTGAGGGTAATAATAGTACCAACTTCGTAGAGTTGTCATGAGGATGAAATGACTCAGTCTTTGTAAAAGTGCTTAGGAGAGTATTTGCCATGTAGCAAATAGTTGCTATTATTATTATTATTATTATTCTAAAGGCTATTATTATTTACGCCATGAGTGTAAAGACCCAACTCTCAGTCCAGGAGACTCCTATGGACTGTTCTCTAGGCAGACTTGGGCTATGCATTCACCCATGGTTAACACACTACCAAGACTCATACTTCCCAGAGCGTGAAACATGATTCAGGAAGAATCCCTCCAGGAGGGTCCCTCTCAACAGCTCCACAGCAGGGTAGTCACCCCATGGAGAGTGCTACCTAGTGGGCATCATGCCAACTGCTGTAGTAAGCTCTTTGTGTTCATCCTAATTTAAGAGAAGGAGACTAGGGGGAAGAATGCTTCCTCCCAGGACCCAGTGCTAAGAGATGGGACAATTCAATTTGATAGTTGCTTGCCATTGGGCCTGATCACTATGCATGCCTCCTTCTGTGTGCCTTTGAACCACCAACCTTTTCATTAGCTGACTTTCTGCACCACCCGGGGACCCCTGGATGAGATTTCTAGTTCAAGAGAATAAATAAATGCACTCATCCCGCCCCTCAGCCTCTGCACCAGTTCTATATGGAATTTCGTTTGGGAGAGATCGTGATGCAGTGTGGATGGATGGACTCTGCTAGTAGATGGGGGTTTGAGTTTCTCCTTAGTGATTTACTGTTCAGTAACCTTGGGCAAGTTGATTATCTTCCCTGAGCCTTGACTTTCCTCCTCTGTCAAGTGGGGATAATAAGGGCACCTACTCCCAGGGTGGTTGTGAGGATTAAATGCAATCATGTGTATAAAACATTTTACTGCAGAGCTTGGTGTGTGGTAAATGCTCAGTAAATGTCAGCTACTAATTAGTCCTTATTATTTGAAAAAAAGTGATCTGCTGCCAAAATGCTTGAAAATCCTCTGATCTGATCCCACTTCTCTATTTTATGGGTGAGGAGAGTGGGGCCAAAGAAGGGCAATGAGCTTCCCAAGGTCACAGCAGGAGCTTGAGGCAGATGCTTTCTACAGGGAGAATTTTGCCACCCCAGAGTACGTCTTCCTTCCGTTGTATTTGTTCTCTTAGAAGTGTTCCAGGCCCAGGTGGCCCACTGCTCCCATCTCAATGGGGCTTTGTGCCCTCTGACTATAACCTCAAGGGGTCTCTGTGCCCTGATCTGGATGGTAATGGGCTTCTCAACAGTGCTTTGTTCCATTCCCTCCAGGCCCCAGAGCCCCTGTACCCACCCACTTGGAGGCCTGGGGATGTGGGCACTAAAGAGGAGAAAAAAGTATTTGAGCCTGGCCTCACTGCACCATGTGATGCAAAGGATGTGGATGTCGAGGCAGCAGCACCACGTCTGACAATTCAGCGTCTCTCAGCCGCAAGTCTTCTCCGTGTAAATGAAGTTTTCTCAATGTAAAACCCCTAAGTAAACCAAACCTACTGTCATCAAGTTGATTCCAACTCAGTGACCCTGGAGGACAGATTAGAACTGCATCTTATGGTTCCCATCAAAAGCTGGAAATCTTTACAACAGCAAACGGTCTCATTTTTCTCTCTCAGAGCAGATGGTAGGTTCAAGCCACTGATTTTGAGGTCCGGAACCAGGCATCTTAACCAGTAGGCCATTCCCAGCCCTGAACACTCTGTAGGGCAGGCAGATGATCAAGTAAGAAATGGTTCTGTTAGGGAGCTCTGGTGGCCTAGTGGCAAGAGGCTGCGCTGCAATCCTGAAGACACACAGTTCAAATCCACCAGCTGCTCCGTGGGAGAAGGATGGGCAAATCTCCTCCTGTGTGATTAACTGCCTTTGAAAACCCACCAGAGGGTAGTTGAGGTTCTGGTCTGACTCTTGATACACAAAAACAACAATTCAATTGAAAGATCATGTTGTTGTTAGGTACCATCTAGTCGTAGATGACTCATAGCGACCCTATGAACGAAAGACCGGAGCACTGTTCATATGTAGAGTTTCCAGAGGCAAGCCATTTTGGAAGTGGATGCCGCTCCTGCTTCCAAGTTTGTCTTAATAGGGAAGCTCCAGCAAACACTGTTCACTATGGATAACGATTACACGTTTGGCACATCACTGTCACAGTCTTCAGCATCACAGCAACCATGAGTTACCTTTGTACAGCAATGCACAGACCAGTGCTATACCACCTAGAAGAATGTTTGACAGAAAAACAATTTGAACCAGGCCTGAGGGCCGCAGATTGAAATCACCCACCTTTGGCTTGGTAGCATAACTTTTTGTCCACTAGGCCAACATAGCTCTCTCTATGTCGTCGTTGTTATTGTTGTTAGGTGCTGTCAAATTGTAGACAACTCATAGCAACAAAATTATGGAAGAAAATGCTTATGAAAGCACACTGCATGCTAAGGCAACAAGAAAGGGGCATTTTTCGTAAAGCGTGCATGATGATAGGTAGGAAGACCTCTGCCCTTGGAGTGATGTGAAAATCTGAGCTTCACACCATCTCAGCAGCCGTGACCTTGTGCAGGTCGCCACACCTTTTCCAGCCTCAGTTGCCTTATCTGTCACACATGGTGTAATAACTGAATGACATGAGAGGGTATCTGCCGCTACTTTAGAAGTGTGAGCTGTTCTACAAATGTGAGATAGCGTCTCCCATCTAAGCTTTCTTAGGGCACACACTCTGCTCTGAGCTGCACAAAGGATACCTTTGTGTCCACACAGGAAGGAGAGCCAAGCAGTTCCTTGGCTGGTAGCACTTCTCGTTCCTTCACTGCTCTTTCCTCCTCATCCCTTCCCACACCATCTAGGTCAACCTGGAAGAGGGCTAGGATAGCTACTCAGTTTCTTAAATAGCCTTAACCCTCCTTGAGCCACTTTTCTTCCCAAGGCGAGATAAGGGGATGAGAGTGGGAGGACAGGTGCTGGCTGGTCTAGACTTAATCTCTATAGAAGCCTGCCGTAGTCTGATCCCAGCATTAGGGCTCAGAGATTCTGCTCCTGTTTTGCTATTCATTAGGAAGCATTGAGGTATAGTCCCTGGGGAGATGTGCTGCTAACCCTGCTAACCTCATGGGGGCTCCAATCCACCAGCAGCTCTATGGGAGAACACTGAGCAGTCTCCTCCCATGTGATTTACCGCCTCTGAAAACCCGCTGGAGGGTCAGCTATCATCGGATTTGACTCCACAGCAATGAGTTTGAAATTTTTGCTGTTCACTGGCTCCTTTCCCTTATCCTCTCTGGGCCTCGATTTTCTCACTTGTAAAAGGTAGGTGTGGGACTAGGAGGTTCTATAATCCTCTCCTGCATGAAAATGAAAATGTTCTGTTTATCTATCTATCTATCTATCTATCTATCTATCTATCTATCTATCTATCTATCTATTGTTGTTATGTGCCGTCGAGTCACTTGCGACTCTCTGCACAACAGCCCTAAACCCTGCTCTATCCTATGCCAACCGCACTGCCTCCGACACACCCATCCCGATTATCCCAGTCACCAAATCAATCCATCTCATAGAGGGTCTTCCCCTCCTGCGCTGTCCCTCCACCCTCCCAAGCAT
>NW_006399921.1:5499627-5502018 GCF_000299155.1 Elephantulus edwardii | reverse complement strand
CTATGCATACCATCAGGTGAAATCCATGTGTATAACCTGCATTTGTGTCTCTTACAAAATGTATTTGCAATGAAAAAGTCATTGATTGTACAAAACTCAATCATTCTATCTATCTATCTCTAAATTCTTTCTATCATCTATCTATATCTATCTATCTCTAAATTCTGTCTATCTATCTATCCATCGCAGCTGTGCTGATTCACTGAAATGTACTTGCTGAGTGTAACCTGAACCCTGAGTTTTTTTCCAAGAGCTCTTTCTTTGCGGGGGTTCAGTGATAGACTTCTTGCCTTCCATGTGGGAGATCTGGTTTAATTCCCAGACAGTACACTCCATGCACAGCCATAGCTTGTCATTAGATACATGAGTGTTTTCTTTACGATACTGAGCAGATTTCAGCAGACCTTCTAGACAAAGACAGATTAGGAAATTAACCAAAGAAGTTCTACGATCATATCAGTTTGATTTGCAACCAATTGTGGCCTTGGCACCAGGCTGGGCAGCGTTTTCTTCAAATGTATGTGGGTGTCTATAATTAGGACACTAATGTTGATGTCAAGAAATAATAAATTCTTTTGAAGTTAGGTTTTTCATATTTTCCAAAGTCAAGGGATAAGGCTTTGAGATTTTGGGGAGGAAACTGGCTCTTTTCACTCTATTTCTTACTTTGCTGAGTCCAAGAGTATTTTCTGGATACAGCATAATCCATCTATTATGCTTCATCAACGTTACCTGTGCCCACCTGCCTCCCTGTCTCTGCTTTGACCTTGGGGCAGACAGGGGTCTGTACCCTGAGCGTGACTATGGGAGATGAAGGGGCAGTGCACAGTAGCCCAGGGAGCCCCATCTAGAGCGCAGAGAGAGAAGAAATTTTAATTTTATGACCTAATGAATTAAGAAGCCTTTCTTTCATCAAGGAATGACTTGAGAAGTTGCAGAGGGAAGCTGAACCCTTGCTGGGGTCCCCTTTAGCAGAGCTCCTTTGGTTCCCAGTTGCCCAGCCTCAAGTCCCAGGCTACAGAACTGGAGAGCAAGGCCCTGGATTCCTGCTCAGGACTGCGACTAAGGGGAAGGTTACCAGGACAAGAGCCATGTCATAGACGCTCACAGGAGTCATGTCATGTCATGTCACAAGAAAGCCTTCTCTTCCTTGGGAGATAGAGACATTAAATAATAAAATCCTCAAATTCACGGGTGGAGGGAACCTGAGACAGCATCCACACCCAATGGGTTCCTTTAAGAAAACAGAAAAAGCACCAATGGTAGCCACCTGTAATGCTCCTCTGTGTGGGTTCAAACCATCAACCTTTCAGTTAGCAGTCAGGCACCGAGTGTAGGAATAGAGAGCCTCACTAGCAGTTAGTGGTGTCCGCTCTGGTCATGATTTGCATACACGTCACATCTTTTCATTCACCATCATCCAGACTCTCAGAGCAGGAAAGCAACTTGACTGAAGATGCCCAGTGAGTGGAGAATCCACTCTTGGGTCTCCCATCTCCTACCCACCAGAGATCCTCCCGTGTACTGTTCTCCAGGGACTTCTAGTTCCCTCTGAGCATTTCCTCTCTCTTAAGCTGGAGCTCTATGGGAGCTCTGGTGGTTTTGTTTTATCTCTATTTTTAAATAGGAATCCTTGCATGGTGCAAATGGTTACTTGCTTACTATTAACTGAAAGGTTGTTGGTTTGAACCCATCCAAAGGAGCTTCAGAAGCAGTCTGGTGGTGATCTGCTTCTGAAAGGTAAGCCTTAAAACTCCCACAGAGCACAGTTCTCTTCTTTGACATACAGAGTTGTCATGAGTTGGAATTTGCTCCACGCCAACTGGTCTGATCTTGATTTAGGAAGGTTGTGGCAAGAATGTTGTTGTTATTGTTGTTATTATGTGCCATCAAGTCACTTGCAACTCATAGTAACCCTATGTACAACAGCCCTGAAACCTGCTGTATCCTGTGCCAAATTTACTGTCTCTGACACACCTACTGTCATTACTCAGTCACTGCATCAACCCATCTCATCGATGATCTTCCTCTCTTGTGCTGTCCCTCTACCCTTCCTTCTAAGCATGACGTCCCTCTCCAAGGACTGGTCTCTCCTTGCAACATTGCTAAAGTATGTCAGACAAAGCCTCAGAATCCTTGCCTTCAAGGAGCAGCCTGGTTTCACCTTCTCTGGATGAACCTGTTTGTTCTTCTGGCAGTCCATGGTATATTCAACACTCTTCTCCAGCACCACAGCTCAAAGGCATCAATTATCTTTCTATAATCCCTAGTCATTGTCCAGCTTTCAGATGGATAGCAAGCACTTGCAAAGACCATGGCCTGGATCAGGTGCACCTTAGTCTCCAGACAGACATCATTGCTCTTCAGTACTGTGGAGAGATCCCTTTGCTT
>NW_006399921.1:5461795-5497422 GCF_000299155.1 Elephantulus edwardii | reverse complement strand
ATGCTTGGGAGGGTAGAGGGACGGCACAAGAGGGGAAGACCCTCTATGAGGTGGATTGATTCAGTGACTGGGTAATTGGGATGGGTGTGTCAGAGGCAGTGTGATTGGTACAGGATAGAGCAGGGTTTAGGGCTGTTGTACATAGAGTCGCCATGCGTCGTCAGCGACTCGATGGCACATAACAACAACTTTAACAAGCAGGAAGGGCTCCAGAGATTAAGCTGACTACGTAGAGTGCAAAGAAAAACAGCCTTTGTAGTACTCTTGAACTGACATCACTGTGTTCTCTAATACTGTGACTGTTAGGCTACCCTGCCCTGTTGTTTTGAGAAATCTTAAGTCCTGAGAAAAGCAGGCCCTGTGTCTGTGAAGGTCTAAAGGACTACACAGAAAGTCTGTTGGTTTGCTCTGGCTACTAGCTTCCCGGGGGTGTTGTTTTACACCATCTAGTTCCTTCCTACTCTCAGTGACTGTTACAGTGCAGGCCCCTGACTGCTTCATACAGATTTTTCTGCCTGTAATTGTTATAGAAATATATCACTTAGCTTCTCCTTTCATGGCACCACTGGGTGGCTTAGAACCATCAACCTTTAGGTTCTGGCTAAGTACAAACCTCTTTTGCCACCTAGTCAGCTTTGTGAGGTCCTAGTGACTTTAGTAATTTTTAATCTGGGAGGTCCCAGCCAGTTGCCCAGTGGTCATGAAGTTTCCCTGGAACCCTTGCTGTGTTCTACTGGGGAACCAAGCTGGTGAGAAGTGAAGCTGTGAAGAAATGGGAGAGGCTCGGAGGCCTCATTGCCATTGTTTACCAGACAGAAGCAAACAATCCTGCTTGAACAGTTCTCCTTCTGGAGCTTCCACTTCCCTTAGCAAGAGAACTGCTCCTCAGGCAAACTCACATCCCAGTGGCTGCCAAAGCTATGCAAATCAGTCTGTCCGGGAGGCTGGAGGCTGTGTGGCTGAGGTGGCAAGTCTGAAATCTTTCCGTAGAACTTCATCCTGTTCCTAATGGCAGGAGAGACTGGCCAGGCCTCTCAGGTCATGGCGGACCTCTGTTCTAGATGGCGGAGGAAGGAGAGGCTGGTGGAAGCTGCTCTGACGCCAGTGGAGAGGGATCTTTGGTCTTTCTCAATAGGACTTGTTCAGTGTGGTGACCATCCCAGCTCAAAAAGATTCTATCCAAAATACTGGGGCTCCTTGAGAATTAAATGTGTGCCTCTTATCTTCTTTTGATCTTTGTCATCTCCATTTCAGTGAATTAGGATGTTGTCTTCCTAGTTTAACACAAATCTATCCAACTGCTGCCCAGACCCTTACTTCACTGGGGGCTCTTTGGTAAAGATGAACAGTCATAGGTGTGGGACCAGGAAGACACTGAGGTTAGTATCTGAGGGGAGTTAAGCTGTGACTGAATAAAGTCTTCAGATATTCTCTCCTAGAGATAGTAACACTGGAATCATGTCATTCTAAACTAGAAGTAGCACATTGCACTGGGATTGGGGATGCACGTTCTTTATTTCCTCCATAACACATATTTTTAATTGGTTTTTATTCAGTCATTCATAAGTATTTTAATTACATTAATCACAATTGATCAGTGTCATTCATTATAACATCTTATCAAATCCTCTTTATACCCTCCCTTTCTCTTCATTCTTCCATCCCCTCTCCCATTCCTATAAACCCTTCACAATTATTTCTAGGTCACACATCCATATTTTAAACCTCTGTCATTTCATACAAACCATTCATAAGCTTGTTGATGCTCAGCTTCTTTACCTGTAAGATGGGTAAATAATAATCCCTCATCTTCCCAAAGGCAAGACCATGTTTGAGTGGTCTCTCGAGGTTCCAGGGTGTTTGCCTGCTTTCTTGCCATGGAGACCTCCTGGACCAGGGACCATAACTATCAAAGCAGGTCTAGAGAGACCCCGGTTGGTGACCCCTGCAGCTGGGCACAGATCTCACTCGCCTCAAAATAGAACATTTTCAAGCTTCCTTCTAAAGCCTGATGCAAGTCATGGTACTTTCAGTTGCTCCCTATGCATCAGAAAGTGAGATAATAAATAAGGAAGACTAAAGAAGAATCTTTTTTTTTAATTAAATTTTATTAGTTTTAATGAACATTTACAGAGATTTGGGGTTCTCATTCATTCATTGTTGCACTGTTTTCTCCACCCTCATCCCCAGTTCGTTCTTCTTCCCCCCCATGTCTGTTTTAATTGTCCAATTGCCACAGTGCTTGTCAAAGCCAGTTCTGATTAATCTCCTTTGTCAGTGTGTCCCTTGCCATTCCCGATCACTCCTCCCTGAGAGAGACTTCACCCTGATTCATAAGGAAAAGGGGATGGTATATTCTCTTAGCTACTTCCTGATGAAAAGGGACGCTGTGGGTTTCAGGGTGAATGTCTTAAAGAAGAATCTTGATGTTGGAGAAGAGTGCTGACTATTTTGTGAATTGCCAAAAAGAACAAACCAGTCTGTCTTGAGGAAATGCAGCCAGCATGCTCTTTAGAGGAAACGACGGTGAAACTTCATCTCACATACTTCGTGCACATTGTCATAAGGGCCCAGCCTTTGGAAAAAGACATCATGCTCAGAGAGGAAGACCCTTATTGAGATGGATTGACACAGTGACTGTAACGATGGGTTTAAAAAAGATTAGAGATTGTGGGGATGGTACAAAATAGGGCAAGGTTCACATCTGTTGTTTTAGGGTCACTATGATTCATAGTTGATTTCATGACATCTAACGACAACAAAGCTTTCTATGCCAAGTTCTCTACCCTGCCTGTCCCTCTCTGTGCTTACATGTATGCAGAAGAATCAGGGCAGAGGGAAGTGAGAAGGGATATTCTGGGCTTCTTTGCCCCTCTCTCTGGACACTGCAGACACTGTCCAGCTTCTGAGAGGAGGGGACAAAGCCCTGGCTCATTTCAACAACTGCAGAGAGTCCTTAGACTTTAGAGAAGGAAGAAATTTTAGAAATCATTGAAGTTCCCCCTTCAGTGCTATCAATTGCCTCTCAATTAAAAAAAAAAAAAGTCACTTTGTCTCATCCTTGAACTAAGCAGCCTCTGTTTGAATCTCTGACGACGGTAAGTTCGCTCACTGTGAAACCCCGGGCCTCACTGTTAGGCAGTGTCAGGCTCTGAGTCCTTCCTGCTGTGAGCCGCAGCCTGATGCCCAGCACCTTCCACCATTTGGCCCTCATTCTGTTTTTCAGAGCTGCAGGCTAAGCCGGCTTCCCGTACAGGTTAATATTTGGGGAGGAAAGAAAAGTCCAATGACATTTATTTAAGCACTTTCTATGTACCAGGTGTGGTGCCAGGTGCTTTCAAAATGCTTCCCCATTTAATTAATTTTTCTAAACTTTTCTTTTTGAAAACCTCAAACATACAGAAAAGCAATTTGCTGAATAGCCATTCATGTATTCCCACCATCCAGATTTAATCATTGCCAACATTTTGCCGTGTTTGCTTCAATTCTTCCTCACCCCAAGTGTTTTGTTTTGCTTTGAACTTTTTATTGGGGATGTTTTCAAACACACGCAGAAGGAGAGGCTAACATAAGGAATTCTTTGTACTCTGCACCCACTTGCAAACACCATCCATTTCTGCTATTTTTGTTGCTGAAATAATTTTATGTAAACTCTCAACATTCTAACATTTCAACCCTAAATATGGGGGTATGCATTTCTAGAACATACAAATATATGTTGCTTGCTGGTTGCTGGTGAGTCAGTTCCAATCCATGGCAACCTTACACATGAAGGAATGAGACGTTGCCTGGTCCTTTGACCTCTTCCATCTTCAAGATATCTTTGATCTGTTGATCTCAGGCCCTGTGTTGTGGCTGCTGCGTTAGTCCCTCTCATGGAGGGTTCCCTCAAGTGTGCTGATCCTGGCCTTCAGCTACCCTGGTGCCCTCTTCTAGTAATTGGTCTTGCCTGATGACATGCTCAAAGTAAACAAACATAAAGGCTAAGCCTAAGGACATTTTCCTATGTAATCACAACATCATTCATATTATTAAGATTAATCCCCTGTTTAATTATCCTGGTAACCTTCTGAGATATGTGTTATCTAATGGCATGTTCTTTTCTCCAGGCTAATTAAATAGCCTTTCTTCATCTTGAGGCCCTCATCTGATTGGAGATCTGGACACTTTACCATCTTAGTCCCAGCACTCAATAATCCAGTTCATCAGGGGTGCTTTTAAAGAATAGTGGCTTGAGCTAGACATCAAACTCCAAGGCAGTGTAAGGGTCTTAAATTTTTGGTGATTGTGCTAATGCATAAGACAGCTTCCCGTACTACATCCTTGGTAGCACAGTTAGAGCCAATATTGAGCTTCAGTCAAGTCGCATTCTCTCCCCACCCCTCTCTCATTATTCCCTTCTTCCCTGGGTGGTGTAAATGGTTAACACATTTGGCTGCTGCTAACCAAAAGATTGGAAGCGTTAGTCCACCAAGGGGTACCTTGGAAGGAAGGCATGGTGATCTATACTCCAAAAAAAACCAGCCACTAAAAACTGTATTCTGACACACACAGGGGCTCCCTGACTCAGAATCATTTCATGGCAAATGTTTATTGATTTATTTTCACATAAAATACACCAACTCCCCCTACCTTGTATTTATAGTGTTGATTTTTTTTTCTACCTAAATTCTAGGCTTTCCATGTATTCTAAATTCCAGGCTTTACATGGATTCTTCTTACATTTTGTTGTTTGTTTGTTTAGGCCTTCTCCTATAGTTTATATTTTTCTAATCCTGATTTAATCATCCCGGTTTCTAGATTAGTCTCTCCTTCTCTGCTTTGAATCATCTCCAAAATCGATTAGCATCTATCCTGCTGATTTGCCTAAGCTGTTGATTAAAGCCAATGCTCCCTTTTCTGTGGGTTAGGCGCTGGATGCAGTACATTCAGCGAGGAAGTTGTACGTGCCCAGAAATTGAGCTTTGTCCCAGGCCAGGTTCTCTGAGGCTGTGTGACCTCAACTAGGTGCTTCCCCTCTGAGGCCAACTGCAGTTGCTTCCAGCTCTAAGAATAACACATTCTTAGGCCCTCAGTGTGCCTTTTCTGCTTTGTTTTTCTGCAAGTAACTTCCATCTTCCATAAACAGAGCCAGAAATTGGAATGAACATTTGTTCAAGTCTCCGCATATGGTGGTCTTGTGACTTCTTTGGTCTGAATAGAAGGCTAGTTTTCATAGCAATTTAACAGTAATTTGGATTAGTTTCACATGTATCTATTCAGTACTTCCTATGTTCCAGACATTTGTTTCTAGCATTTGGTACACAAAGGCAAATTAAAAATAGCATATAAAGGGAGCTCTGGAGGCCTAGTGGCAAGAAGCCGCACTGCAATCCCAGAGGTATGTAGTTCAAATCCACCAGATGCTGTGCTGGAGAGGGAAGGACAATCTCTTCCTGTACCGATTGGATCCGATTGGACAGTACACATACACAAAACAATATTTTTTTTGTTTTTCATCTTATTATTTTGTGTGTGTGTACCCCTTCTTCTCCAGAAGAGCATCTGGTGGATTCAAACCACCTACCTCTGGAATTGCAGTTCAGCTTCTTACCACTAGGCCACCAGAGATCCCTAAAAAAAAAATAAAATTTAAAAAAAAATTTTTTTTAAATGGCATATAAATTTGACTGAAGGAGCTCACAGTCTTCTGAGGGAAATAGATACACAAATAACTGATTCTTTTTTTAAAAGTACTATATGTTATGGTGGTGTTGCTCTGTGCCATCAAGGCAGCACTGACTTATAGCTGACCCTCCATTGAGTTTTCAGAGGCCGTAAATCACATGAGAGAAAACTGCCCATGTTTCTTCCATGGAGCAACTGGAGGATTCAAACTGCCTGCCTTAAGGTTGGCAGCGCAATTCCTTACCCACTAGGCTGCCAGAGCTACACACACATACAAATGCACTCATACAGGACTGTATTTTGCCTTGGATAAACTTTATGGGAAATCCCTAGGTGGTGTTAATGTGTTTGGCTGCTAATCAAAAGATTAGAAGTTCAGGTCCAAGGAGAGATAACATTGGAAGAAAGGCCTAGTGCTCTCCTTCTAAGAACCAGTGATCTACTTGTGGGAAAAGTATCTATTGAAAACTCCACAGCTCAACTCTGGAGTTTCCAACACTTGGAACCAATACTCCTGCACAACAGGTTTAAACTTCATGGAGGATGTGAAATTTTAATTGGGTCTTAAAGGATGACTTCTTTAGATAGAGTAGGGGAAGAACATTCAAATGAGAGGATCATTAGATGGAAAGACGCTGAGATACGACTGGTCTCAACCTGTTTGGGGTGTAGGTCAGAAGGTCTGGAGCCCAGTTCCAGTATTGCCTAGCACTTCCCAGGCACAAAGCTGACCACCAACTTTAACTTACCTGGGCCTCATCATAGACGCAACAGGAATTATGACCTGATTTTACCATTGAGAAGCCTGAAGCTCAGTAGGGTCCTTCCTTGACCAGGACCACGTAGCTATCTGGGAAGTGGTGGAGCTAGGGCTTGAATCCCAGGCATATTCCTGTCTGCTCCTCAACATGACATCTTCAAGACCAAAAACCAAACCATTAGCCATCAGTTCAGTTCCTACAGATGGTGACTCCTCGTGTTACAGAGTAGAACTTCTCTATCAAGGTTTTTGGGGGTTTTTGGCTATAATCCTTACAAAAGGGGATAACCTTGCCTTTCTTCCACAGTACTGCTGGTTAAGTTTGAACCAGCAACCATTTTTTAAAATTTTTTTATTAATTTCAATGAAAATTTACAGAGACTTTGGATTTCCATTCATTCATTGTTGTACTTTTCTCCCTGCCCACCCCTCCTGCCCAGTACGCGCTTCTCTTTGAAAAGTAAAAGAAAAATTCTTTCATTTTTTACATCGCCTCTCCCCAGGCCCATGAACAGGCAACCTTTTGGCAAGCAGTTGAACATAAACAATTTGCCCATAGCATCTTAAAGGAGTCTTGATTTTGAACTAGGATTTAACACAGTATGATAGTTGTGCCTTTTCTTTCCTCTAGAAGGAGAGGAACGTTTTCCTTCCTATTTCAAAGATGTATAAGCTGAGTCCTAGGAATACTTCTCCAGCCTCTCAAGAGCATTAGGGTAGCAGAAAAACTCTGGTAAACCTAATCATGGCCTAGAGTTCCCAGGAACCACCTCTCAGGACTTTCCTGTAGACTGAGTGGGGAGAGGTGTCAGATGGAGCAAGTCCAGTGGACCATGAAAGAGAAGCAGGAATAAGAGCAGCAGGAAGGTGAGGTTTCCTGAGATCCTGACATCTGGAGAGACTGTCAATAGTGTCATCAGAAATCAACCTAATGCTTCTGTTAGATTACACCGCTATGTTCCTACCAAGTCTCCCCAGGTGCTCAGAACACGTCCTCCACATGCCAGGGGGCCAGGAGGTCATTCCTATCTCCAGAATATGTTCTTCTTTATGGTGGAATTGTAGTAATAGGTAGGGGGAGCTGAACCCCTCGTTCAGATCAATTCTGTGTGCGTTGTTGTAGATGCTGCTCTTCACTCTCCTGGTCTCAGCACCCCCTAGCCCAGTCATTCTGCTGTCCCAGGGATCCCAGAACAATGAGAAGAGCATGGAAGACAAGAATGAGTGTGAGGAGGCAGAAAATGCACACACAGTATCACCATAGTCTGAGAGCAGCAGGTACATCCTCGTGGTGCGAGGTCTTCTGAGAAGCACAATGGAAAACCTTCTTGGCAGAGCAAATTATTAGTGTTGTTAACTGAAGTTGTAAAATGAAACTCTGACTTTTGCTTGCTTTTTCATTTTATGGACCTCACCAACAATATCATTACACATGTTGTTGTGTGTCATGGAGTCAGAACTGACTCTTAGCTGATCCTCCAGTGGGTTGTCAAAGGCAATAATTTTAATGGAAGGAGCTTGATTGCTCATCTTTCTCCTGCGGAGCAGCTGGTGAACTTGAGGGTGTGCCTCTGGGATGGTAGCACAACTTCTTACCACTAGGCTACATAGAAATCAAAAGCAAAGACATTTTTAATTACTCACAAACTTGGTGACTCCCTCCAAGATAAAATGGTTTTTTTCAATCCAATGTTTATTTTACTTTCTAGATCTTGCTTCTGTGTCTACTATTACCTGTTCCTAGAAATACTGTGTCCCCTTGCCCTCCAAGACACCACACTTGCCGAGTTCTCCTCTACTTGACTGTCTACACTTTCTTCTTTGCAGGTCCTTCCGCATTATCACAACCATAACTATTTCTTCTTTTGGACTCACTTCCTTTGTGATGTTACCAAGTCCTAAAAGTCAAACATCACTACAAACAGATAATGAGGTCCTGGTGGCACAGTGAGTAAGCTCTTGACTACTAACCAGAGGTCAGTGGTTTGAACCCACCAGCTATTATTGCACAGGAAAAAGATGCTTCCATAAAGACTGACAGCCTTGGAATTTCTACCCTGTCCTGTAGGGCCGCTATGAATCGGAATTGTTGTAATGGCAGTGTGCGTGTGTGTTTGGGGTTTTTTCCCTTCTTTTTTTTAAATATAATTTTTTAATTTATTTTTTTATGATTTGTGTGTGTGTACCGTCAAATCAGATTTGACTGGTACGGGAGGAGATTGTTCCTCCTTCTCCAGCAAAGCATCTGGTGGATTTGAACCGCACACCTCTGGCATTGCAGTGCAGCTTCTTGCCACTAGGCCACCAGAGCTCACTGTGTGTGTGTTTTGTATAAGCTGATGATAGAAAGGCCCCAAGTTTACATCCAAAAATTAACCCATGCAAACCCTATGGATCACATCCACAATAATGGGGATGACCTAGAAGGGTGGCATTCTGTTTAATTGTGAATAGGGCCATCATAAGTTGAGAGCTCTTTTGACATCAGCAAACAACACACAGAAGGTGGCAACTACCCAATTTGTACTAACTGTACTTAGTTGACTCTCCTAAGTCAACTCATGTCCTCCTACCTCTCTTTGGATAACATATTGGCATCTGAAATGTCACAAGTCTAAAATAGAACTTGATTTTTCTACCACCTACCTACCCTTCCCTAAATCACCCCCATTTCAGTGAATGGCTCTACCACTTACTCTATGGAGAAAGCTACACCCTGGAATCAGCCTGAAGTCCTCCTTTGACTCCCTCTCTCCACATCAGCCAGCCAACTAGAATCTACAGATATATTCTGAATTGTATCTTCTCACTACCTTCACGACACACTGTTTCCTCCTTCCTCCACCACCTCTTTTCAAGTGGACAGTGAGCAACCACTGTCTCTACCATGGCCATAACCTACTAATTGGTCTCCCTTTTTCTTGTCTCTTCTTTTCCTTTCAGCTGATTACTGTGGATTTTGTTTGTTGGTGGTAAAAATGCACACGATGAAATGTGTGTGTACATTGTGACACCAGTCTATGCTGTCTCTCATCCCCTTGTTTCACCCTCATGAACTGAAACTATCCCCTAAGCTTCCTTTCTGTGCTTTAGACTTACTGTTTTCTGTTTGATCTCATTCAGGTATTTCTTTAAAAGATTACAATGCTTCAGGTGAACATTCTTCAGTCATTGAGCTAAACTTTTGTTTGGTTTTAAAGATGATGGTTTCTATTGAAGACTGAAAGATTCTTTCAACTCAACCCAGCCTCTCCTCACTAACTAACTGGCCATAACACTAGCTTATTCTTGTTTCAGGCCTGATCATCCCTCTTTCAGTCTAGAATGATCTCCCCCTGTTGTTACTGTGTGTGGCGTCGAGTCAGAACTGGAACTGACTCATAGCTGACCATGGAGTGGGTTTTCAGAGGCAGTTGAATGCACAGGAAGAGGTTGTGCATTATTCTCCCACAGAGCAGCTGGTGGATTTGAACTGAGCCTTTGGGATTACAGTGCAGCCTCTTACCACTAGGCCACCCTTACTTAATTCCCCAAGAGGCCTTTCCACACTACCCTTCTTTTGAGAACTCTCTACCACATGTTCTTTCTCTATCCTGTAGTAATTATCTCTAACTGAAACTTTATTTAAGTTCCGTTTGCTTGACCCTTAACTATCTTCTTAAGAAAAAAAAAACAAAAACAACTCCATGAAGTAAAAAATTTCCATTTTCTTCCTTGTTTAGTCCACAGTTCCTGGAATGGTGCCTGAAACATACTATTTGTCATCAAATTCAACTCATGGACCCTAATATGTGTCAGAGTAAAACTGTGCACCACAGGACTTCCAGTGACTGATTTTAGGGGAGTAGCTCACCAGGCCTCCCTTTGTGGCACCTCTGGGAGGACTCTACCTGCACCCTTTGAATTTGCAGCTGAGCTTTTGTGGTTTGCACAGCCCAGGGACTCCTGGCTGGAGTGTGCTAAATAAATATTTGTTGAATGAATTTGCTTTTTAATTATCAAATTATCAAACCTTTAGAAATTACTCCTTCTTAGACCAATGTCACAAGCTTACTCAGTTCATAAGAAATGAGTTGGGGTTTGTGGCAGTTTTTTTTTTTAAAGATGAAATTTTACCTTTATGTGTGAGCTGTTACAACTATTCTCAGTCTATGGGCTCTTAGAATCTTTATAACCCTGCACAGAATTTATATGTCCTTTCTAGCCAAACTCAAATCCAAGTTTCTATCCAGAGACCATTTTGCATCCCAGAGTATTGCTGTTTTTCGGGATTCTGTATCTCTTCTCTCTCTGAAACCCTCTTACTGACCTATTTGCTCTTCAAGATGCCTCTCAGACATACAGAAAGTACTGTATTTACTTGTCATCATTATTTAGAACAAAGCAAAGGAAAAAGCTTCAGAAGTTCTCTTAGTTTCCCATTGATTTGTTAGCTGACATTTCTTGAGCCTCTCCTCTGTGTTAGGAATCATGGCTGTCCCTGAGGACCCAGAAATGGCTGTTACTGTTGCTGCTCTCCAAGAATTCAGAGTCTAGTGGGACAGAATAACAGACATGTAAAGAAGAAGTGACTATGTTGTGGGGAGTGAGGGTGGCCAGATTCCAAAGGGAAGAAGGACTGACCATGTGAAAGGGACAGGGTGCCAAGGCGTGGCGTGTCTGTCTAGAGAACAGTGAGTATTCTGTATGTCAACATTCTGAGGTACTTGGGAAGGAATAAGATGGGACCATACGTGGCAGAAACCAGAACATTTGAGGAGTTATATGTTATGCTATGAATTTAGAGCTTATCCTAAAGCTAATTAAGATCTGATTAAAAAAAAAAGAAAAATTTTTCATTTTGAGATTTCTGGATTCATGTTCTTGTTTGTGTAGTCTGTTAATGCATCTCCCCCTACTCACCCTGAAACCCCAGTCTCCTGGAACATGGGAAGGGGATGAAGTTTGATGAAATTACTGAGGAATTTGTATCATTTGCTAGGGCTTCATTGGGTCTCCCTGGCCCTGCTGCTCCCTGGATCTTCCTTCTTTTCTGCTCTCTTCCTTCCTCCTCCAGAAGTCACTGATTAGCTCCTCCATAGCATTCACTCTTTAAGTTTTTTCTCCGCAGACAATATTTTATTGTGTTTTAGGTAAAAGTTTGAACAGCAAATTGGATTCCTTATATTAAAAAAAAATTTTATACAGACTGTTCCATGCCATTGGCTACAATTCTGACACTGAGTCAACACTCTCATTTCCATTCTGTTTGTTCTGTGTCCATTGATCTAGCTTCCCTTTCCCTCTCACCTTCTCATCTGTTCTTTGGGATAAACGTTCACCATTTGATCTTGTTTAGTTCATTGTTTAAAGGAGCACATGACTCATGAACAAGATTGGTTCTTTTATAAGCCTGTCTATTACTTGGATGAAAGGTGACCTACAGAAATAGATAGCTTCCATTCCATGGTGAGAAGGTATCTTAGGATGATAGTCTCATGGGTCCCTCTTGTCTGTATTGGTCTAGTAGGTGTAGCGTTTATTAGGGATTTGAGTTTTGCTCACAGTTTTATCCACTCTCTCTGGGGCCTGGTATTGTATCCCTGGTCCAAATGGTTGGTAGTGCAATCTGGGCACCATGTATTTCTTCTGGTCTCAGATTAGAAGAGGATGTAGTTTGTGTGGGGTTTAATCCTACAAACCAGTTTCTTCTTTGAGCCTTTGACTTTCTTCATTCTCTTTGGTGCAAATAGACAAATAGTTGTGTCTCAGGTGACCACTCATATGCTTTTAAGATTCTAGAGTCTCTAGATGTTCATGGAAATGAAAAATAAAGAAATTAAATTTAAAAAAAAACATAAAGATTCTAGAGTCTCCTCACCAAACTAGAATATAGAATATAATCTTTGAGAAGACATTAATGTTAGATATTAATGAAGTTATCCGCCAATACAATGATCTCACAAGTCTTTTGATTCAGGAAACATAAGTTGTCTGAGACGTCTAGGAAGCCTCCATAATTTTGTCAATCCATAGTTCTTAAGTCTTTCTCATATGCAGGGTTAAGCTCCAAGTACATGTTGTTGCTGTTAGGTCTCATCAAGTCAACAGGACTCGTAGAGACCCTATGAACAACAGACCCTGTGAACAACAGCTCTGCACCCTGCCCTATCCTGCTCTATAGTCTTATCTCTGATATGCTGAAGCCCATTGTTACAATCACTGCATCAATACATCTTCTTAAAGGTCTTCCTCTCATTTTCTGACCCTCCAACTTTCTCAGCATGATGTCTTTTTTCCGGGACAAGCCCCTCCTGACAACATGCTCAAAATACTTGCAATTAAGTTTTTCCACATTGTCTCCTGTGTCTAACAAACAATCATAGGGTCATACTCCTTGTTCTTATAAAGCTAACAGTCCATAGAGCCCAAACCAAGATGGGGTGATTATAATTCATAGACTCAAGAACTATATGAGTAGAATAATCCATTATAACAAAGAACTGAAACAATTTCCTAGCCATAGACACATGTTTAACAAATTGTAATATATCCATATACTGTATAAATGTATTTATGTAATCATTAAAAATGATATTGATAATGTCCTTAATGTTGTTGCTACATACCATCAAATTTGACTCATAGCTGACCTTCCAACAGGTCTTCACAGGCAGGAAATCACATGGGAGGTGGTTCCTTAACTTTCTACCTAGGAGCTTTTGGGTTTAAAATGCAATTCCTTATCATTAAGTTACCAGAGCCCCCTAGAGTTATTAATAGTATGTTTATCATACTCACTTTTTTTAAAAAGTAGGGTAAAATTTTATAGAGTTATTTATCTTTAAGAAAAACTGGCATTAAAATCCATAACATATACAAACATATAAATTATGACTGTTTCTCAAGAGAACATTTATTCTACTACTTTATACCTTTTCTGTACCATCACATATTCTCCATTAAGCACACATTTGCTTTTTCAACCTACCAGTGATTGAAAAAGCCCCAAAATGAACAAAATAGGAAATAAAAGTTGTAAGATAAAAAAATCAGAACATTTGTCCCCTTGAAGTGATTTAGGCATGCTCATGCTCAGAGGGCTGGCATGGTAGGATGACATCTTGCCTGTGGGATGTATGACTATGTCTTCTTGCTCATACAAGTGGCTGTCTGAGTACAGGAGCCAAAGTGAGTGACCGAACACCTTGATATGGCAAGTTCGATGGAGAAGAGAGAAGTCAATCTTCCCTCCTGGACAATACTTTCTTGAGTTACCCACTTGCTGGAAGATTCTTTGCAAAGGCTTTTCCAGAGAATGGAGAAAGTAGAAGAACTCTGGTCACAGAGGGAGCAGGTGTTCTTTTTAAAGACACATTCCTCCAAGAATCTTCTTTTGCATTTAACCTTTGACATCTCCATGTCCTGCTAACAACCAATATTTTCTCTTCTCATCTCTTTCAGGAAGTGATCGCAATGGCCTTGATTTCAGCAGACAGGTAAGAACTTGAGTCAGGAGAAAACCTCTATTCCTAAATTTTGAAAGTCACCTATACTCTGTCAAATGTGAGGAATACAAAGAAGATTAAGTAAATTGTAGGGTGCTTATTCAGACTCCTTTCTTAAAAGATCTCCTAAAGAGTTGGAAGGAGTCTTTAAAGGACCCTGAGTCCACTCTTCTCATCCCAATGTTTGAGTCTCTTCTTCCATATCCCAAAAGAGTATTGGCAAACAGAGTGTCTATTTGGACTAATTGCCCTGACAAATGTAGTTCAGAATCTAAGACAATCACTATTTTCTTGTCAAAGCTTAGCCTGAGTTTTCTGCATCTGTGTATGTCAACCAACAGAGGAATTTATGGAGATTGAAAGGGTTAAAAGGCCTACATTTTCTCAGGGAGCTCCCAATATAAAGGAAGGAGATAGGGGACAAATAAAGCAAAAAGAGCTCACAGTGAGTACAGAACAAGGCATGGGAACCATGCAGACATTGGTGTGGTGCTATGGAAGAGAAGGTAGTTGGTGGGATTAGAGTTTGTCAGGGAAGGCTTTGTGTGGGGCAAGGGGTATTGGAAAGAATGGGTGAATGGATGGATGGATGGATGTGTAAAGGTGTAAAGACAGGATGGACTTTACCCTTGAGATTAGAGCTAATTGGAACGTTGGAGAGAAGGCATAAGACAGAATATGACATCTGAAGCAGATGGTGGGAGTGGGAGAATGTATTGGGATGAGAAAATCCAAAAACTGTAGAAGTACAGTAAGCGGTAATGGGAAGCCTCAGAATGGGGCAGAGAATTAGATACAAACTTGGAGAATCTGGAGTCTAGTTCCTTGCTTTTCACTCACTAGCTACATTACCTTACTTGTCAAGTCACTGAATTTTGGGGGAGTTGAGTGTTTTCAGCCAACAAATTCTTATTCCACAAATTAGTAGGGGCACTAACATTATACAAGGTGTGGAAATCAAAGAAAATTATGCCTGGTTCCAGCCCTGGAGGAGTTCACAGTCTGGTAGAGAGAAGAGAAAGAAAGACCCTTAAGCAAATAGTTTTATTAGCATCTTATTCATGCTTTACTGGACATGTGTAAAAAGCGTGGTGTCAACAGAAATGAGAGCAATTTTGCTTCGGAGCTGAGGGCAACTAAACTTCATGGAGGAGATGATGATGTTGAGTCCAGCTCCAACGAGTGAGCAGGAATTTGTCAGGCAGAGAAAAGTAGGGTGGTGGATAGACAATGGGGGAGAAAAATCATCCCAGTGTGGGGTACACTAGATAATCTCTAGACTTCTCCTCTCCAATATTCTGAGTTCAGGTTTAGATGAAAGACTGAGGTGGAGCGTGAAATCAAACACACGTTCTTCTCCTATTTATCTGTGGAATGATTTTAAATCACCAGTAAGATTTCCCAAAAGGCTGCCAACTCTGGGTACACCCTTCACAGTTACAGGGAGGCATGCTCTTGAGTCCTTTGCCACAGCAGCTTACACTGTCATCTCTTGGGTTGTTGGTCCTTAATGTGGCCACACATGATGTCACCCTTCCCAGACCATACAGAATGCTTGTACTGTTTACTATCCATTTTGATAATACAGTAATGTGTTATACATAGAGTTTAAATTGCCTAAATGTCACATCTCTTAGATTTACTAATATGCCAAATTATTTTGTAAAAATGTTCTATATTCTGCAATCCTGAAGGCGTGTAGTTCGAATCCACCAGATGCTTCACTGGAGAAGGAGGGGCAATCACCTCCTGTACCTGTCAGATCTGATTCAACAGTGCACACATGCAAAATAATAATTTTTTTAAAAAGCTCCATATTGAATTATTAGTTAGAACATTATTACTAACTACACAGACACTTTTATTCTCCTCCTTTAATTACATTCTTTAAAGAGTTGTTGATCTGGGTTCACAGGTATTAATTACCGTAATATGGTACTTGAAACACCAGAAAATATGACAAAATCAGAGACAGTGAAAAATACTGGCAGCAAGGAACTGTATGGAACGACGCACAGATGCTTGTAATTCATGCAGAGGAAAACAGATGATTCCATGCGTCAATGTGATTGGATAATTGACTAAAGTCAATTAACATAAAGTTTTAGACCTTTAGCTATAAAGTTTTAGACCTTTGATATATGTAAACTGAGCTTACAAAAACAAGCAAACAGTTTTTATTGTTATGACTAATAGTTGTTATTGTTAGGTGCATGATTCAATGCAATCTGTAAACAAGAGATCTGAACCCTGTCCTGTCCTGTGCCATCCTCATCATCTCACACTTGAGCCCATTGCTACAGTCATTATGTCAATCCATCACACTGAGGGTCTTCCTCTCTTTCACGGACTGTCCACCTTTCCAAGCATGATGTCCCACTCCAGGGAATAAGCCTTCCTAACGTGCTCAAAGAATGTGAGACGAAGCTTCACCATCCTTGCCTCTAAGAAACACTCTGGCCACTCTTTCTCCAAACCATATGTGCTTGTTCTTTTGGCAGTACAGAGATAGTTTCATAAAAACAAGACATTTCTGCTACAACACTGCACAAAAATGTATAGTCAATAGTTTTGGTGCCGCCTCCCTCTGACAGTATCACTGTATGCGGTCTGGAATTTCAGTCAATGCGTCAACTTTGCTTATCAGAGAGACTGGGAAGTTAGCTAGATCTGTAAAGGCCAGCTATTCTTCCCCCATCCCCTAAATAAAGACAGGCCCTCTGCTAATGGGAGAACTAGGTTAGACATGAGAAGGGACTGCCACTCAATGTGGTTCATTAATCACTTGGACCAGCTGCCAAGGCAGGGAGACTACAGCTTCTCACTAGAGGTCTTTGAAAAGGACAGATTCTTGCGTAATGACAGATTGGCTGAAATGTAATGGACAGGTGTTGCCTGAAGGACACAGAGTTTAGGAGATCCTGAAGGTTCTCTGACCCTGAAGAAGAGTCCTAAGCAGCATGAGACGTGGCCTATGCCCTATACTTCCTCCCCTGAGAAGTCAGGATCTACAGGTCCGGGGCCAACTCTTACTGCTCCAGGTCCTTGGTCAAGATGTGCAGGGAGGGCCCCAAAATGTGGCCACATCAGCCCATCCAGCAAGTGGTCTCAGCACAGGCTAGGTGTGCTAGCTGCCTGTGTGATCTGTCAGAGCCTGACTCCAGAACCCCTCACAGAGGGGCGGGCAGCCTAAGGACAGGGAGGCCCCCAGCCCTCTGGACACATCTGAGGCCATGGGTTCTTCTAGTTTGAAGAACATCTGTGCTAAGAGTGGGCCTCTCTATGTTTGTTTCCCTTGGATGAGCCACATGGGGTGGGTCATTCTCTCCCTCCCCTGGGAGGGGTTTTTTGATTTCTCATTACTGACAAGAACAGACAAGACTAGTCTTTCTTCTAAAAAGGGGGGAATTTTGGAGGAAGAGCCTCTCAGCCAAGTCGCATTCATTTATACACTTAGCTCACAAGCAGATGCCAGCCCAGCACACACGGAGCACCTTTGCCTAAACCTCCCTCTCTTCCCCTCAGACTCTGTCACCCAAATGCCATCAGGTGATGCTGACTCCCTCACACCCGAACTCACACCTACACCCAGCAGGCCCATGACACCTCCGACCACGACAATGACGCCCAGCAGGTTGCTGCAGGGTCAGTCTCATCTCATGGTGACCCCACATGTATTATGAGCACCACAGGCTTTTTAGCAGCTGAACTCTGGGAAGTAGATAGCCAGGCCTCTCTTTGTGTTACCTCTACAGGGGACTCAAACTTTGAGTTAGCAATCAAGCACCATCACCAGGGACTCCAGTCAGGACCCCGCTTTTCACATCAAGGGAAGTAAATGGACACGCCCAACCACCAAGTCCTATACACAATCGTGCTGGTGCTTTATCCCATGTAATTCTCACAGCACACCACTGAGGTGATTGTCCTCATTCCCACTTTGCAGACGAAGAAACAGGCAACCTCATTGCCCTTTTCAGCAAAACACTTTGAAGGATGAAGCAACTAGTCCCAGGTCATAGGTTGGTTGGGTAGCAGAGCCAGGACTGGAGCCCATGTTTCTTTGGCTCTACAACCTGGTTTCCCATCATGCCTCACTGCATCCTCCTCCTCTTGTGCTTTCATCTCCCGGTTCTTTGTAGATACTCACCAGCCTGAGGGAGAGGCCTGGGAGCCAGAGGCTGAACATGACCTCACTGTGACTAACTGGGAGGAAATTGGGAGGATAGGGAGTAGGAAGGGGAAGCAAGAGTAGCTGTGTAGGAGCAACTTCTGTATCTGATACAGAAAAAGGATTGGCAAGAGTGTCAGATGACAAGTACTGCACTTGATGAAGTTTTGGTTGGAAGGTCCCGAGTCAGTTGGTGTAATTGTAAGTTACCTTCAGGTGCTGGGTAGATTTCAGGAATTACATTAGTGACAGATGTTGGCTCATCAAGAAGTTTCCATGTTGAGCCATATATGTGTATTTGACAAGTAGACAAGTACCTGGAAACATTTGCACTGTATAATCATTTGCTATGCTACTATTAATTATTACTGTGTCGGTAGGCATAGAGAGACCCAGATTTGAGAGTTATTTCTGAGATAAGTTCAGGAGGATTTGGGAAGGTATTGGATGTGGACAGCAAAGGAGAAGAGTCAAACATGATTCTGAGATTTCTGACTCGAGATGCTGAGCATCATTGGGGCCAATGGCAGAGATCAAGACAGAAGGTGGAGCTCCCTTGCCCAGAGGGGAGAGGAGGAGGAAGGACAGATAGCAGGTTATAGTGTGTTTTTGTGAGGCGCCTTTAAGTCAGCTCCAACTCATAGTGACTGTGTGCACAACAGTATGAAACACTGCTAGATCCTATGCCACTCTCACAATTTCTTCTGTGCTTTTAAGACATTAATTATAGCTACTGTGTCATTCCACCTCACTGAAGGTCCTCCTCTTTTTCAATGAATCTCTACTTTACCAACCATGATGTCCTTCTTTGGAGAATGACTCCTCCCAATAATGTGTACAAAACATGTGAGACTAAGTCTCACCATTTTTGCTTCTAAGAAGCATTCTGACCGTCCGTTTTCCAAGGCAGACTTGCCTGTTCTTTTAATAGTCTATGGTATATATAATATTTTCTCCAACACCACAATTAAAAGGCATCAATTCTTCTTTTATTCATTGTCATATTTTCACATGCATGTGAAGCAACATAAAATACCATGGCTTGGATTAGGCACACCTTAGTCCTCAAGTAACATCCTTACTGTTTAACACTTTAAAGAGGTCCCTTGCAGCAGTTTTACCCAAGGCGATGCATCATTTGATTTCTTGACTTTATGGGCAATGATTTTGGATCCAAGTAAAATAAGAACCTTTATAATTTCAATCTTTTCTCTCTTTATCATGATGTGTTTTATTGCTCTAGTAAGAGGATTTTTTGTTTTTTATTGAGGTGTAATTTATACTGAAGGCTATAGTCCTTAAGCCTCATGGTTAAGTGGTTAAGGTCTTCTTTTCTGTAAGCAAGGTTGTATTATCTGCATATCACAAGTAATTAATGAGTCTTCCAATTATGATGTTGTCTTCTTCATATAATCCATCTTCTTAGATTATTTTCTCAGCATATAGATTAAAGAGGTACAGTGAAGGGATCCAAACCTGATCCATACTGTTCTTTATCTTTAAATGAGCCTTTATGTATGTAAACTGAAAATTTTCGATCTGAAACCCAGGAGACAAGTTAGGACTGAAGAGATGAATGTTGATGAGTCACCATGACTCAGTGTTAACAGAAGTTATGGGGAAAGGATTTGAAGTGAGACAAAGACCAAGGACAGGACCCAGAGGAAAGGGAACATTCAAGGACAGGCCAAGAAGCGGTCACCCATGGGTGAGACTAAGAAGGAATGATAAAGGAGGGAAATGACACCCATGAAGGGAGATATTTCTGTGAAGTTGGGCTAACCAATGAAATCAAAGTATGCAGAGAGATTACATAGCCCAAATATTAAGAGCAGGCCAGCAGCTTTGGTGAGAAGGTGAACAGTGATAGCTGAGTTCTGGTGGCCTAGAGGGTAAGGAGTCACACTGCAAAGGCAGGAGGTTTGAGTATAACAGCTGTTTCAGGGGAGAAAGATGGACAGTCTCCTCCTGGGCAATACACAGTCTCTGAAAACCTGCTGGAGAGGTCAGCCATAAATCCTGTAATGTTTTGATAGTATCTATAGTGAGAGTTGAAGCGTGAGGGTTAAGAAAATGATGGAGATAAGACTTGCAGAACTGCCCGCCAAGGAATAGATGGAGGTTGGGGCCTCAAATGATGACAAATGTGATGAGGCCTTTTGTGGAAGAGGGAGACTTAGGTGTGCCTGGAAAGAGATAGGGGATGCAATACAGGAGAAAGGAAACAAAGCTTGGTGGAGGACAGGACCCAGTGGAGGCTCAGCCTAGAAGAGATGGAGGGGTCTTCTGAGCGCAAAGGAGGGCTGTGTGCCTTCCCAGTGAGTTCAGAGCTCTCCTGGCCACAGATTACCTCCTTCCATTCCCCACTCTTTGGGACAACAGTTAACTTCAGAGGAACATTGATAGGTAGAATTGCCTTAAGATCCCAACTAATAGGAGCATATTTGGGTAACCTCACATTAGCCTGGCCTTGTGACTTCTGGATTCCCTGTTACCCAAGGACATGGGTTTCTGCCAAGATAGATCAGAGAAGTTTCTGTGTTTGTAATTAAATGTCGTTTTTTTAGAAGACCTCCTAAGTGTATGAGGCCAGAGAAGAAACTTAAATAAGTTGCCTGGAGTCCTTGACCCTAAGTTCCCCACCCCCAGTGCTGAGAATCAGTAGGCCTGGGTTTCCTCTCAGTTTTTTACTTGGATATGCTCTAAGTTTGTCCACACACATTTATGGCTCTTCAGTGCCTCTTTTTGAACTCTTATACCAGAGAAGTTGCCCAATGAAGTATTTTGTTTTTAACTGCTTGAGTTCACTATTTCCTCAAAAATGAAAGAGCAACGATCATGGTCGCTGTTCATGAAACGCTTTGATATGTGGCATTTATTTAATTGGCTTGAGGAGGGACCTTTCCTAAATCAACACAATTCAACCCAAAGAAAGATCTCTGCAAATCTGGAACAATAGAGTGACTTCTTCAGGGAAGCCCATAAGGAAGACACAGGGAGGCATGACCAGACTGTCAAGCTGGCATTTGGCCAATTCGTTACATACACCTGTACTTGAAGAGTCAAGGGGTGTTAAACATGCCCGCTGCCCCATGGGAGCTCCCTGCCTGGGGAAGCAAATGCAGCAGAGGCTGTAGTAGAGAACACTGATTGGGCCAATAGGGCTGGTTCTTCCTCTAGGGAAGCCCAGCAGATGGAGAGAGCCTTTATGAGCCCAAGGAGCAGGCAGGAAAACTCTGAGGCCTCTCTGAGAAAGACATCAAAGGCTGGCAACTAAGGATGACAAAGTCATCTTGTAGCTCATGATTTGCCTGTTTTCACTGAAACTAGGACCAGAAACTGTGTTCTGCACTTCCAGGCAGAGGCAGGATTGAGGGTGAAGGATCAGGCTAGGAGGTAGCAGAACACGAGAAAACCATATTTGCTTACTCCCAAGCAGGTATCAGTTGCTGGCTGGTTGGTGCCAGCTCATTACAAACTCATACTCAGCACCATGAAACATTGCCTGGTCCTGTGCCTTCTTCACAATTTTTTATATGCCGTTGTGTATTGTTGCATACACCATGTATCTTAAGAGCCTTCCAACCTAGGGCACTTGTCTTGTAACAGTCTTTCAAATAAAAGCTCTATTATAATCTATTATAATCGGTAGGGCTTTCACTGACTGATTCTGTGGAAAAGATTGCCAAGTCTTTCCTTCTACTGTGTCTTAGTCTGGAAGCAATTCTGACACCTGTCCACCATAGGGGACCCTGTTGGTATTTGAAATACTAGTGAAATAGCTTCTAGCATCACAGTGGCATGCAAATGTCTTGGTACAATAAGTGGCAGCTAGGTGGTGGAATCCTAAGTAATAGGGCTGAGTGTTAGTGTGTCCATATAGAACGTCCCTTTGTTTTTCCTCTCCAAGGTGCTAACTCAACTGAAAAATATATAGGAGTTTGACAGATGAAGCTGTACTGGAGACATGTTTTGATGAAATGACCTAGTGGCTTTCTAAAACCTCACTCTAGATTGAACACATCTACCAACCCCAGACTGCCAAAAGAACAAGAAAATCCACCTTGGAGGAAGTGTAACCAGGGTACTCCTTAGAGTCAAGGATGGTGAAACTTAGATCTCATGTTCGTTGTCAGGAAAGGCCAGTCTTTGGGAAAAGATACCACTCTGGGAAAGGTGGAGGGTCCAAGAAAGTGAGGAAGATCCTCATTTGGACAGATTAACACAGTGACTGGCTCAGGACAGAGCAGGCTTCAAGCTCTGAGTCACAGGTGACTTGGCAGCACTTAACAACAGCAGCAACTGCCCTAAGAGGACCTACAGGTCCTCTTGGAGATATTGAGGGTTCAATTCCAGATCATTGTAATAAGGCAAGTCACATGAATTTTGTGTTTTCACAGTGTGTATGCAAGTGAAGTTTACACTATAAAATCTGCTGTCAAAGACCTTTCCAAAGTGCTAACGGGCTAGTATGCCAGTTTAAAGGCTAAGGTGTACCTGCTCTAAACCATGGAGTATGGGGTTTGTTTTTCCCCCCAGTTCCTTCCTATGCATCACAGTTGGACAATGAATAAGGATAACAGAAAAAGGATGGATGCCTTTGAGTCGTGCTGGAGAAGAGCCCGTGGGCCGCCAAAAGAACCAACAAGTCCGTCTTGGGGGAAGTGCCGTCAGGGAGCTCCTTAGAGGCAGAAAGGGTGAAATTTTGTCTCACATACTTTAGACACATGGTCAGGAGGGGCCTGTCCTTGGGAGAAATCATCATGCGGGGAAAGGTGGAAGGTCACAGAAAGAGAAGACCCTCAGGGAAATAGATTGACACAGTGACTCCAACAACGGGCTCGAGCCTATCAAGGGGAGATCATGAAGATGCCGCAAGACAGGACAAGGTTCAGGTCTGTGGTTCATAGATGATACACTAGGAGCTGTAGTTGACTTGCCATTTAACAGCAACAAGTTCCTAGTTTAAATGTGAAAAAAAGCCCTCAGTTCACTGCTGTAGAGTCTATTCTGATTCATAGTGACTCCCCATCACTTGTCCAAGGCTGCAAATTATTTTCTTAATTTTATTTTTATTTTTAAAATTAATTTCAATGAACGTTTACAGAGATTTTTTATTTCCATACATTCATTGTTGCATTTTTCTCCCTGCCTACCCCTCCCCCCAGTTCGCACTTCTCTTTGAAAAGTAAAAGAAAAATTATTTCATTGGTATAGAATCCCCCTCCTCCCACTCCGAGTACACTCCACTATGCAACCTTCATTCTGGACTCTTGTCATGACTGTAATACCCAATCATATATCATTTGCCAATGGTTCTCTACCTCATCCATTTCAATGCAGTATAAATTAATTTATCCAATTTTTCTCAGTCTCACCCCAACTCTGATGTCAGTCCCATTCTATAATAGTGGCACCATGCAGCACCTGTCCCTTTGTGACCAAGATATTTCACTCAGCATAATGTCCTCCAAGGTCACCCATTTTGAATAATATTGCATGAGTTCCTTGTTTTTCAATACACCATAGTATTCCATTGTGTGACTATACCACAGCTTCTCTATCCATTGTTTGTTGATGGGCACTTAGGTTGTTTCCAACTCTTTGCTATTGTGAACAAAGCTGCAATAAACATGAGTGTGCAAAGGCTGCAAATTTTAACAGAAGAAGATAGCCCACTTTCTCCCTCAGAGCTTCTGGTGGGTTCCAAATGCCAGAAACATGGGACCTTTTTTGTTAGCAGTGTGACTCCCTGCAGATGAATTACCAGAGTTCCTTAAGTATGCAGTGATATTATGAAAATGTTTCAACTATTGCAAGAATCACCAAAATGTGACAGAGTCATGAAATGAGCACATGCTGTTGGGAAAAATAATGGTGCTGACTAATTTACAGGATGCAAAATGGACCAAAATTTTCAAATAGGGTTTGGAGGTTATCTGCAAAGCACAATACCATAAAGTATAATAAAATATATGCCTGTACTTGCTAGCCAATGAAGAAGACAGGTATGAAAGGTTTCTAAAAGATAGAATTAGAAATGTGTAAACTAATCTCTGCCTCAACAAAAAAGAAACCAATTAGGTCAGAAGGAGCAGCATTTTCAGATAGGAGATGGGAGGACAAGATTCAATGACTCTCTTCCTCAAAGTCCCCATTGTAGTCAAATAGCAATATGGAACCCTGACTGCCTTAGGGAGCTCTGATGGCTTAGTGGTAAAGAATTGTGCTGGCATCCCAAAGGCATGTGGTTAGAATCCACCACCAGCTGCTTCTCCAGAGAAAGATGGGCAGTCTCCTCTCATACTATTATCACTTCTGAAAACCCACCGGAGAGTCAGCTATGAGTTGGTCCCAAATAGTGGTCCATAACAAACAACAATGACTGTGTGCCAGGCACAGAGTACATGGTGGCTTATGTACATTATTCCATTGGCTACTTATGGAAAACCTGTTCGTGGTTGTTGAGGAAACTGGGGTTCTGAGAGGCTAAGGAATGTCCTCACAATCATAGCATGGAGAAGTTGCATTTTTCAAGCTGGGCCTGCCTGCGGAATCCACACTTCCTGGTCTCTGCTGTTCTTGCTTGTCTTGGTAAAAGCAAAGGAATATAGTAGCCAAACCGGATGACCAGTGTTGGCTCAGTGCTCTGTGCCTCAGATTCCAAATCTGAAGATGAAAACAATAATGGCATCTACTTCATAGGGTGTTGTAGGTGTTAATATAGTTATGATACATAAAGTACTTGGAGTAGTCACACGTAGTAATCAATGGATTCATTAGTTCCTATTCCCTTCTGATAGATAGGAAGCACTATCTCCCTCTCTCTCTGCTCCCTGTGTGGCTGCTTAGCTGAGTTTGCCTCCTTTCAAGTGGGCTGAGGGTGCAACTAGAAAGGAATTATTTTTTCCTTGGATACATCAGCTTCACCATATTCTTCAACCTTGGTGGGAACTCAGTTGATAGTTGCACTTGGTCCTGGAACGGTAGGAATTCATCCTCTTTCCGAGTCACACTTGGCAGCTTAGCCCAAGGCTCAAGTGTCAACTATTTCCTGTTTGTGGCCTGGGCCGTAGTAGCCTCAGTGCAGGGTGGATCAAGCCTTGATCTCTGGATAGAACAGGGAAGTGAAGAGTAGGAATGAGAGCAGCTATTGGGTTCTCCAGAGGTCACTGTATCAGACCAACATAAATGCCACCAAAAAGCTTCCTCTGGGGACTGGATCCAGTGCTCACTCACACAGGCTCCTAGCACTGTGCTAGCCAGTGGGTCATTCCGGATGGGGGCTGAAGCAAGTTCTCCTCTGGCCCAGTTATTGGGTAGAAAGCAGCAAGCGCCTTGGCAGGAGAAGATGCCTGGTCCTCCCTCTGAGTCTGCAGGGATGTAAAGGTGGGTTTTCTTTGGAGATATGAGTGAGTTAATTCCTTTGCTTGATGCAAACATTAGAGAGGCTAAGATCAGGGCCAGACCATCCCGCTCTTGGAGAAGTTTCTCTCAAGCAGTGTTTCTGGAAGGGAAGCTGGATTTGGCAGCACATAGTAACAGTAGAAGTTAGTACTATTTACTGATCCCCTCATTTATGACAGGAGTCACTGGGTAGTGCAAGCGGTTAACACACTCAGCTGCTAACCAAAAAGGTGTAGATTTGAGTTACTCAGAGGAACCTCAAAAGAAAGGCCTGGTGATCAATCTCCCCAAAAGTCAGCTTTTATAAACCCAAGAGCCGAGATCAGCTCTGACACACGTGGAGACTTAGTCAATGGTATCTGGTAGTTTGTAGCAGACAGTAGGGTTAGCACTTAACATGAAGCACTCCACTTAAAGGATGGCATAGTGGATAAAGAATTCAGCTGCTAATCAATAGATCAGTAGTTCAAACCTACCACCTGCTTTGAGGGACAAAGATGAGGCAGTCAGCTTCTGTAAAGATTTACAGCCTCAGAAAGCCTATGGGCAATTCTACTCTGTCCTCCAGGGTCATTTGGTGTCAGATTATGTTGGATGTCAATGGGTTTGGTTTTGAGTTTTGGGGTTTTGTTTTGTTTATTCCACTTAAATAGTGCAACAACACAAGAGTAGTGGATAGTATTCCTATTTTACAGATGAGGAAACTGAGACTCAGAGAGTGCCTTATATAGATCCAGGATTCAAACCAACATTGATGTGATGTGCCAGATACTCACATAGGTTCTCTTATTTGATATTTATTACTTAATCCTTATGCCAGCCTGGTGAGGTAAGCACTATTATTCCCATTATGTGACTGGGAAACTATAGCTCAGAGAGGTTAAGTAACTTGCCCAGAGGTGGAGCACAGATGGAAATCAGGTCTGCTTGACTTTCCACCATACCAGGCTGCTTTTGAGAAACAGAGCAAGAGGGAAAGAGGCGGAGTGGCAGAGAGAGAGAGCCCTGTCCAGGAGATGTGGCCGAATGTCACCCAGAGCCCCTCTTTGACACTTAAAGACTTTCCACATTGCCAGCGTCCTCTGATCGTCCCAGCTCAGCCCTCTCAGAACCAAGGCCGGTGCTTGCCAGCAGCTGGGACGGCAGAGATCCTATCTGTAGGGAAGGCTGCCAGATGAAGGGTGGGGTGAAGAAGGGTTCCCACCCAAAGAGGGTTCCCCTGGCCTTGTGAGAAGCAGTCTCCCTGGGCCTGTGCGTGACAAGGGTGCTGGGCAGAGGCGTGTGTGTGCCTGTGTGTGTGTGTGTGTGTGTGTGTGTGTGTGTGTGTGTGTGTGTGTTCCTGTGTATGCGCCTGCAGGGCTGGGGCGGCACTTGGCTTTCTTGTTGCCTCCGAGTCAGAAGACTGTCAAGGTAGCTCCAAGAACCAGGGGAGTCTGCCTGTCCCAGAAGCACAGCTTTGCTTGAAAAAGCTTTTCTGGACCACACATGTCTTCCCCCGAAGTCCAGTCCTCCCTGCATGGCAGTTTACGGAGGAGCTTCTTAAGCCAATATACTTCTCCTCCCAACCACTGAGTAAAGGGGGAAGAGTTGTTAATCTCATTTGACAAATATGGAACCTGGGGCCCAGAATGGTGAACTGACTTGCAGTTAATTGACAGAGCTAGGACTTAATTCATATTTATCCAGTGCCTACCTGAGAGCAAGGAGCCTGGTGGCCTTGCAGTTAAATGCTTGACTGCTAACTGAAAGGTTTGTAGTTTGAACTCACCTAGTAGGTCTGTGGAAGAAAGACCTAGCAATCTACTCCCATAAAGATTACTGCCTGGAAAAGACTAGAGAGTAGTTCTACTCTTTCACACAGGGTCCTTTTTCATTGGAAAATAAAAATCAACTTGGTGACACCCAACAATAAGAGCAGCTATCTGAGAGCAGGCTCTTTGAGGAGAGCTGACATATGTTGGCTCCAAATCCACCATGTTCCACTCATCACAGCTGCCCTCATGGCCTCAGTAGCCCCTGCGCCTCTGCTCACATGTCAGGCTCCTCCCTCCCTTCCCCAGCATAGCCACCCAAACCCCATTAACTCTCAACCCCGAGGATACTCAGTTGATATCCTGCTTTGCATTGCTTTCCTTGCTTGGCAGCCCCTTTCCTCTGCTGGCGTCTTCTTTTATTGTCTCCCATGACTCTGTTGGCATGGACCCAGGCTGCCTGAGCCTAGCCCTGCAGAGCACAAGGTGGTAGTAAGAGGTCCAACCCCTTCCCATTGACTTGAAAGCCCCGAAGGCAGCTCCTGGCCAGCAGGCCCTCCTCTGAGCCTGTTTCTACTCAGGAACCTGGGAAAGATGTAGTAGAGAGTTTTTTAAAGCCTAACACTAGAGCAGTAGTTCTGTGGGTTTGAGGAGTTCCTGGTGGGCTGCTCCTTTCCCTTTGCTTGGGCGACTCTCTGAGGGATTGGAATGAGGACTCTAGCTACAACGGAGGACCAGCCTTCTGAGGCTGGTTTGTTCTTTGCCCATTCACCATACATATGGCCAGCAGTTTGGTGGGGTCAGCGTTATAGTCCTCCCTTTCTCTTTCTCCATGTCCTAAGGACTCTGCAGTGCCATCTTTGTGCTAGTAAGAAGCAATGGTGCCGATTGATATTACTTATGTATACCAAACAATGTCATAGGATTAGATTTCTTGGGTAGGGCGTGGCTTTGGAAGTCTGTCCAGTCAATTGGTCTAATGTTCTTTAGAATTCGATTCTACTTTCTCGTTTGGTGACTAGCATTCTGGGAAATAGGGTTTTTAAAGCTTAAAACAACTTCCCAAGATACAACTGGTCTCTCTCAGCCTAATAATAGTAGTAGAAGACAGAGAACCAGGAGTTAGAGAAGGAATTAGAAGTCAGATCTGATCTCCATGAGATCAGAAGAAAAAGTTGGTGCCCAGCTATGATCACTAAACATTTTGATCCAGGATCCAAGAGATAGATCCTTACCAAAAAGAGCCAAAAAGTGGAGCAAAGTACCAAATTAATATCTAGAAACCAGACTTATAATCTTTAGGCCTTGAACTGAAATTAACTCATGGACTCCTATTTGAACTAAATAACAATTTTGTTTCATTAAAACAAAATTTGGAACTTTTTAAAAGAACAGATAAGAACTTTAAGGGACTTGGCGAGTAAAAATTTAACATAGTGAAGCAGTACGGGTGGGAATAGTGAGAAGACTGACATACTGGAAGGAAGGTAGCATTGACCTTTGTAGTAGAAATTATTGAATGGGTCTGTGTTACGTTGTGAATCTTTTCATCAAACAAATAAATACAAAAGAAGTAATGTCAGTCCTGTTTGGAACAATGGAGAATCCTGAGGCAGAGAGGAGCAAAGGAAGAAACAGGCATCTTGATTGCTTTGATGAGCTCTGGCACCAGCATCCACCCTTACGCCTGCTCCTCATTTTCCTGGGACGCCCTTCTTCTTCCTTCATTTAGTCTTCCAGAACCCTTCCCGCTACCTTCTGCACCTTGACAGACTGCCTTCTACACATTGTAGTTTACCCCTCTGTGTGTTTCTGTCTTCTCTGTTGTTCTTGACCATCAGGTCAGAACTGACCCGTAGCTGACCCTCTAGCATGTTTTCAACGCATGAGAAGAGATTGCCCATCTTTCTTGCATGGGGCAGCTGGTGGATTCAAACTGTATGCTGCTGGGATTGCTTCTTTCTATTGTCTTCTCTAGCAGATAGTAAAATAGTTGAAGAATCTTTATCTTAGTACAATAAAACAGGGTCTGGCTCACAGTGGGTGCTCAGTGTTGTTAAGTACTGTCCAGTCAGCTCCGACTCAGAGTGACCTTATGTACAACAGAACAGAATGGTGCCTGGTTCTGTACCATCTTCACAAGCATTGATGTGTCTCAGAATGTTCGAGTCTATTGTTATGACTACTGTATAGTGCCTTCTAACCTGTGAGACTCTCGGTATTCATTGAGTGTGAGATAATTGATGGATAGACTATTCGAATGAGTCTGTCCATGCACCATCCATCCATTCAGAGTGCCATGAGGCCCCACCTCTTCTTCATGACAAGGCTTTCTCCTCTTAAGGCTGCTATTCTGGTCCCAAGCATCTTTTCTCCTTGCCGGTGATCTACAAAACCTTTCTTTGTCCCAGACGTTGAGATTGTTGGGTTTATGCAAACAAAATGTAGAGTGGGCTCCATCCAGTTGGCTCTGGTAAATATTTCCTAATTGCACCATTGCTGGCTGAGGTTTGGCCTTGTTTGCCGAGGCATCTCAGCTATTTGCTTAATATGTTTTAGGTGCTAGATTCTAGCTTCAAGGGACCCAGGAGTCTTGCCTGCTCTAGTTTTCCAAACGCTTTGTAACTGGAAGCTGAGAACAGAATTCCACAACCAGAGACAGAGCAGACTCCTTAGGGAATGTTCTTAGGAAGCAAGAGAAGATTCTAAGTGGCTCTACTTGGGGTGACTCTCATCTAACCATTTTAATGGAAACACTGTGGGTAGGGGTATCCCACTGACACTTGCTAGCCCATAACTGCGTTTTTTCATCAATTGTGGGGATAAATTTTGATTGAGCCATGTGGCAAGGTATAGACTTTTCAGGCTAATGGGAACTTCAGACATCGTGTTCAGTGTTCCCAGAATGCCCTCAGATCAGCTGTTCCAGTACAGAGAGATTTTAATTTTCCTTCCTTCTATCTGACATATTATCACATTTATTTATTAATAATGTTATATGTCTGAGTTTCACTTCTGTAGTAAAATTTTGAAAATGAAGACAACGTGGTGGCTTTTTATAAGGCTAATAGATTCCATTTTTTAAATTGGACAGTCTGCATTTTTTCATATTTAAATTTCATATAATGGTGATCATACTACATGATACTAGTTACATTAGTATTTTTATTTGGCATCATGAAACTTATCTTCATCTCTTAGAAAACCTCAACCTGTTGCCATCTAGTTAATTCTGACTTAGTAATAATATAGGACAGAGTAGAACAAGGCTATAAATCTTTATGGGCATAAACTGTCCTATCTCTCTGATAAAACTGCTGAAGAATTCAAACCACCAACTTTTAGTGAACCATGGTTCACTTTTACTTAACCATGGTGCCGCCAGAGATCTTTTAACCCTATCTGGACTCTCAAAAAAGAAAATAAGTGTCATATCTATCCATATTAAAAATTCTACATCTTTAGAGCTGGACAATGACTAAGGATGACAGAAGAATTGATGCCTTTGAGTTGTGGTACTGGAGAAAAAAGTCTTGAACATACCATGGGCCGACAGAAAACAAGTAGGTCTGTCTTGGAGAGGGTGAAACTAAGTTTCTCCTTGGAGGCTAAAATTTCGCAGCTCCATCTCACATACTGTGGGCACGTGGACAGGAGGGACTGATCCTTGGAGAAACACATCATGCTCAGAAGGGTGAAGGGAGAGCACAGGAGAGAAAGACCCTGGATGAGATGGATTGATAGAGTAACTAGCATAGTGGGAGTAGATATGTTGAAGTCAGCGAGATTGGCTCAGGACAGGGCAGGCTTCAGAACTGCTGTACATAGGGTCCCTGTGAGTCGCAGGTGACTTCAGGGCAAATAACAACAACATACATATATTTGAGCTCTGGTAGCCTAGTAAATAGAGGGTTGGGGTGTCAACACAAAGGTGTTGTTGTTGTTGTTATGTGCCATCGAGTCGCTTGCGACTCATAGCGACCCTAATTCAAATTCACCAACTGTTCTAGAGGAGGAGAAAGACGGGCACTCTGCTCATGTTAGATTTACAGCATCTGAAAACCCACTGGAAGGTCAGCTATGAGTCAGTTCTGATTCAACAGCAATGAGAGTTTGATAGATTAGATAGATAGATAGATAGATAGATAGAGACAGATTTGCTTTCTATGAATTTCATCAGCCTACGACTTACTGATCCCAATCTGACCTATCTCCTATTGTACAAATTCTGCTACTGCCATCCCTATTGGATGGCCCTGGGCCTGTAATAAAGTTATTCTAACAATGGTGAACTCATTACCTGGAAGGCAGCCCTATTCAAGGTTAAGCAGATTAGATTAAAATGCTAACCTGCCCTTTCCCCTGTTAGACCCAGATCTACCTCCTTGTGATCATCACTCAACTCTCTGACTCCCTCAGCTCCAAAGGGGTGAGTCTACCCTACTTCACATGACAGCTCTTCAGTATTTGGGAAGAGCTGCCATATCGCCCTGAGATCTTCCCTTTCCTGTGTGTTTGGTGGTGTTTTAGTTACCATTGGGTCTGCTCTGACCCAAAGCAACTTTATGTATAAGAGAAAGAAGCTGCCTGGGCCTGCCCCATCTTCTCAGTCATTCCTAAGATTCAGTCCATTGTTGTAGCCACTCTGTCTTGGAGGGCCTTCAGAACCCCTAGGGGGCCAGCACTATACTGGACATTGTATGTTGGTAACTCATTTGGTTTTCATTGACTGATCTTCAGAATTAGATCACCATGCCTTAAATGTCTTATCTGAGAAGGTCCACTGAAACCTGTCCACTATGGGTAGCCCTGCTAGTTCTTGACATGCCAGTGGCATATAGCTTCCAGCGTCAATCACAGCACCTCTAAGCCATCACAAGGCTCCAAACTGACAGACAGGTAGTGGTTTCCTAGGTAAATATCCTGGATTCCACAAACTATTACTCATATGTCTCTGATTACCTTAGAACAAGTGTACATAGATTGTATGACTCTTTTCTTATGGAAAATTAATAGAGCTAGAGAAGAAGCCATCTTGATTCTCCTGACAAAGGTAATTCTTCTTATCATTGTGGGGTGTGTGTATCTACAAGGCTTTTCTTTGCACTTAAATGTGGATACACACACACAAATAGAAATGTAGACATTTTTTGTGGACTTTCAGAAATGGGTTTAAATGTGTGCTTATGGGTATGCATGCATGGCACTTTATGTTTTCTGCAACTTTCTTTTAAAATTTAATGATAGTAGATACATATATGCATGTGTGTATTGTGTTATGGCAGTGAATCCAGAAGACTGAATATCTCATGGATCACCAAGGAAAAACAAGCCAGTCTTGTAGGAAGTACAACCATGGTACTCCTTAGAGGTAAGGCTAGTGAAACTTCATCCCACATACTTTGAGCATGTTGTCCAGAGAGGCCAATCCTTGGGAAAAGACATCATGCCTTTTAAAGAAAAGATAGAGGGTCAGAGAAAGAGAAGAAGACCCTCAACAAGACGTAGTAACATGACTGTAATAACGGGCTAGTGTTGACTGTGGAGCCAAGCAAACTAAAGTTGTTAACAATCTCAATCTCTTCACCATCTGTCCTGATGCTGCCAATTGGCCCAGTGGTGAGAATCTTTGTTTTCTTGATACTGAGCCTCAATCCATATTGAAGGCTGTAGTCCTTGACCTTCTGCAGCAAGCACTTCAGGTCCTCCTCAGTTTCAGCCATCAGAGTTATATCATTTGCATAATGCAGATTGTTGATGAATCTTCCTCCAATCCTGATGCCATACTTCTCCTCATACAGCCCAGCCTCCCAAATAATCTGTTCTGCATATAGATTGAAAAGGCATGGAGATAGGACACATCCCTGGCATACATCCTTTTCAATTTTGAACCATGCAGTGTTTCCTTGCTCTGTTCTGACGACTGCCTCCTGGTCCAAGTATAGGTTTCATATTAGCATAATCAAGTGTTCTGGGATTCCTATTTTTCTCTGAGTCAGCCTTAGTTTCTTGTGATCCACACAGTCAAACACCTTTGCATAATCAACGAAACACAGATACACATTCCTCTCGTAGTCCCTGCTTTCAGCTAAGATCCTTCTAACATTAATTACAATATCCCTAGGACCATGACCACTTCTAAACTCAGCCTACACTTTTGGCAGTTCTCTGTTGATGTGCTG
Source organism: Elephantulus edwardii (assembly GCF_000299155.1). Classification (NCBI taxonomy): domain Eukaryota; kingdom Metazoa; phylum Chordata; class Mammalia; order Macroscelidea; family Macroscelididae; genus Elephantulus; species Elephantulus edwardii. The sequence goes on along the minus strand of NW_006399921.1, from coordinate 5,463,997 downwards.
TTCCAGTCATTTTTGGATAATCTTCAGCCGAGTCTTGCTTGCACATGATATCAATGATATTGAATATACCCCGAGGAAAATAGAACTGAGACACAAACAGATTTGTACACTGATGTTCATAGCAGCATTACCAAGAACACAGGAACAGCCCAAATGTACATCAACAAATAATTGGATTGAGAAATTTTGGTACATCCACACAATGGAATACTATGCAGCACTCAGGAGCAATGATTAAAAAAAAAATACTGTTTAACAAGGGAGAGGATTGAAAGCATTACGCTGAGTGAACTAACCCAGGCTCATAAGGACAAATACTACATAAGATGACTATTGTAAAAACAAAAGGATAACTAGTAAGATGTGTATGGATATACAAAGAAGGAAGGGGAAGGGGCAGAGGGGCTAAAGATGAGGTGGGGGCTAAATCATGGGGTCACACAGTTTTGTGGATGGAAGTAGAGGGTGAAGAGATTAAGAAGGACCAGTGGCAACCTGAAAAGATGGGGTAATAGTGGACATGGATCACTGGTGATTAATTTTATAAGACAATGTATAGGGATGATCCTATGAAATACAATGTGAAGGAGGAAAAAAGAAAGCAACAACAAAAACGATGACAGTCAAACACTTGATGAAGCACTTCTACATTTGTAAACCACAGGGCTGTTGTGTGTCAGAATTGACTCAGCAGCAATGGATTTAATATTCTACTGTTTAAAAATAACCTTTTTTTTGCATTCCCCTAATGGACATCACAGAGCTCTGGTAGCATAGTGGAGCTCTGGTTAGCATAGACATGTTGGATTACAATCCAAAGGGTTGGCAGTTCAAATCCACCTGTCCCATGATGGAGTAAGATAGGCAGGCTCCTCCTCAAAGAACTATAGCCTCTGACTCCTATTTGGAGGATTGCTCTGAGTAAGAATGGACTTGAGGGCAGTGCATTTGGTTTATCAATTGACATTAGGTTGCTTCTTACAACGTATTTGTTTGTGCTCTGGCCTTTGTGTATATAATGCTTCAGTAGCCAATCACCATTTTAAAGTATCATTTCCTTAATTGTATACTTGCTACTTGGATGAGATCTGTTTAGGTCAGGGTGCTGTGGACCATTCGTTCATTTTTCCATCTAGCACCCTTCTATGGAGCAGGTATCATTCATTTATTGGGCCCTGATTCTGTCTGTCTTCCTCAGAGCTGCTGGTGCATTCAAAACATCAGAGCGTTGTGGCCTTTGAGTTAGCAGCATGACTCCCTACAGACTGTGTCTCTAGACCTCCCATATGCACACAATTATAGCATCCACCTGGTCCATCCTTGTAGAAATAGTATATAAATGGGAATGAGCTAAGCTTGGTGCAACTTTTTAGTCTGTGTGATATGGTAGAAAGAAGCATGATTTTTTGATCTTGTCAGACTTAAATTCCAGCTCTGCCATTTCCTGGCTTTGGGAAATCATTTGTCTTACCTAAGACCTAGTACCTGCTATTTTGGGATTGCTGAACAGTTGCTTTTTATTGTTGTTGGTTTTAGTCATGTACCTCTCCAAGTTGAGGAGCAATGATATCAGTTTGAGGACTAAGGTAAGGTGTGCCTGATTCAGGTCATGGTCTTTTCAGTCACTTACTATGCATCTAAGAGCTGGAAAGTGACTAAGGATGACTGAAGAAGAATTGACATCTTTGAATTACAGTATTGTAGGAGAGTGCTGAACATTCTATAGACTGCCAAAAGAACAAACAGATACATATTGGAGAAGGTGCAGCCAGAGTCAAAGATTATAAAGGTTCATCTCACATATTTTGGGCATGTTGCTAGGAGGTTATTCCTTGGAGAGGGACATGATGTTTGAAAAGGTGGAGGATGGCAAAGGAGAGGAAGACCCTCAACAAGGGAAATTGGCATAGTGTCTGGAGCAATGGGCTTGAGTGTGTCAGAGATTGTGAGGATGGCAGAAGGGCGGGGTTCATATCTGTGTTCTTAGGGTCACCATGAGTTGTACAGATAGGGTTGGTAGGCAAAGGAAACACTAAAGTAACTCAATTAGACATTGTTCTGGACAATGATGTGTGACTGTGGCAATATAACACAAGAAAAACAGACTCCACCACAACAAGATAAAGGTAAATAATCCAATAGAAAAATGGGCACAGGATATGAACAGACACTTCACCAAAGAAGACATTCAGATGGCTAACA
>NW_006399921.1:5424597-5456965 GCF_000299155.1 Elephantulus edwardii | reverse complement strand
GGGTCGCTATGAGTCGCAGGCGACTCGACGGCACATAACAACAACAACAACAACAACAACATGCATTGGACTGTAAAAACAGTAACTCTGTCTAGGAAGGAATGCAGCCAGAATACTCCTTGGAGGTGAGGATGGCATGGCTTTGTCTCATATCCTTAAGCATGTCACCAGCAGGGGCCAGTCCCTGGAAAAAGACATTGTGCTTGGTAAAGTGGAAAGTCAGATAAAAAGAGACAGACCCTCAATGACCTGGATTGAATAGGTGACTGGAATAATAGGCTCAGATACAGCAGAGATTGTGAGGAAAAGGTAGGTGTGGACAGGGTTCCGTTCCCTTATGCGTTAGGGTCGGCACTTCCTTCTGTTGTGCTTCAGTTGGCAAGGTGGCACTACCACAACCACCAAGTGCCAAGCTATATGCTCTCTTGCTCGGCAGCCTGTAGAAAGTCAGACAGGCCTCCCAACCAATAAATGCACAAAATCATCCTTGTTTGATTAAGAAAAGCCCTCCCTAGAATAAGTTTTATAGATGTTAAGCCTTCTAACCCTTGAGACCTGGATAAGTATCAAAGCTTATTCCCTCCTATAAGTAGGGAAATTGAGATCTAGTTTTAGACAGTCTGTTGGCTCAAATTCATACAGCCTCTCACTAATAAACATGGTAACAGCTTCCCAGCCTTAGAGAATTTACCTTAAACTGTCAGTTGTGTGGGTTCAGTCAACCATTATGCCTGGAGCCCTGTCTCGGGCTATTAAGGCTAGACGAGATTCAATAAAAATTAAACCAAAGGGCAAGTCCATTGTTAAACAGAGCTGTGAGCAGCCAGCTTTGCCTCGTTTACCTAGAGAGCCGGCATCTCCCTGCTTTAGAAACCACCTAGGAACCGGGGAGGATGGGGCCAAGCACTTTCTTAGAAACTTAAACTTTGATTTTAAGAAACAGTTGTGACCATTTAATAGTCTGATTGTTCCAGCCCTTAGTGAATAAAATGTGCAGATTGGAGATGCAGTGGAGGTGCGGGTGGCTGCTAAAAGCAAACATCCCAGCAGTAACAGCTAAAACCTGATTGTGATGTAAATGGCAGAAAACAGAAAAAAATCAAAACTCGGGACTGTATGACACAATGAGCGAATTCTAAATTACAGACTTTTGTTATTATGTCATTCAGTACTGGCTCAATGAAAAGCCTTGGTGGCACAGTACATAAGTCCTTGGCTGCTCACTGTAAGGTTAGGGGTTCGAACCCATCAGCTGCTCCATGGGAGAAAGATGCTCTTTTGTAAAGATACAGCACTGAAAACACTGCAGAGACATTCTGCTCTGTCCTATATGATTGCTTTGAATCAGAATTCACTTGACAGCAGTGGGTTTTGTTGTTAAGAATATATGCATAATGTTGTTGTTGTTGTTGTGTATCATCCAATCAGAACCAACCAATAACTGAAATCAATAAAATTGATCCAAAACTGAAATAAAAAAATGTTTCAGGAGGGAGATTCCTGTGTATTTGAAAATCCCACAATTTTAGTTAGGCTCCTCAGAAAAATCCTAGAAATTAGTAGAGTGGGTTGAATCAGATGATTTGGGTTCAAATTACAGCTCTGCCTTTAGCTTGTCTTGGGATTTTCAGGTAAATCTCTTACCTTTTGTGAATCTTGGTTTCCTCAACAGCAAAATAAGATTAGCATTGTCTGCTTCTTCTTAACCTTAAAGGAACCCTCTGGAAATGAACTGAAATGGTGTGTTTGAAAGTATTTTTAGACATGTATAGGTGAGGTCTTCAGGCCACATCCCAGGTGTTGCTTGCTAGAAGACGTTGACTCAAGATGTGGTAAGAGCAGGAGACGTATTCCCGGGTATTGCTTTACAGTCACACGCACTGTCCTGCTGGTGCAAAGTGTTAACATGCTTGGCTGCTAACCAGAATGCCTGGAGTCCACCCAAAGGTGCCTAGTGCTGCAATAACAGAAGATAGCAGGTGAATGGCTTTAACAGACAGAAATTTATTGTTTTACAGTTTAAGCTAGAAGTCCAAATTCAAGGTGCTGGCTCTAGGAGAAGACCACCTCTCCCAGTCGGTTCTGGAGAAACGTCCTTGTTTCCTTCATATTCTGTGGACCGGGGAGATCACCACATGTCCTGGTCTTTCCAAGTATCAAAGAGTCTCCACTCTGTATTGGTGGTGTCCCCTTGGCAAGCTTTCCTCCTCTTTTGTCTCTTGTGAGATAAAAGGTATTCCAGGCCACACCCTAAAGAAAGCTTCCTTCCCTAGGATCAGGGCTATAATAGGATTAATCCTTTCATAATTTTTTGTTTTACCAGACCATGGGAAATCTTTACATAGTTGCCATATTACATACATGCATTTTGGGAGGACAGAATTCAATCCAAGACTGTTCTTTGAAAGACAGTGCTGGACATCTACTACCCAAAACCCTATAAAACACACTTCTCCTATGACACATAGGGATATCATGAGTCAGAGTTGGCAGAAAGTAATTGGTACTGCCAATAATCCTCACCACTGGACCAACAGGCAGCATCATGATGGAGAAAGAAAAGACTGAATTTGTCAAGGGATTCATTTTACATCAGTCCACAATTAATACCCATGGTAGAAGTATCAAGAAATCAAAAGGCTTGTACATTGGCGAAATCTGTAAAGGACCTCTCCAAAGTTCTAAAGAACAGTGAAGTCATTTTGGAGACAAAGGTGCACCTGACCCAAGCCATGGTGTCTTCAGTGGCTTCTTGTGCATCTGAAGTTGGATAGTGGATAAAGAAGACTACAGAAGAATTAATGTCTTTGAACTATGGTGTTGGTGAAGAAAATTGACTGTGTCATGGACTGCCAAAAGAGCAAACCAAACTGTCCTGAAGGAAGTACATTCAGGATACTCTATAGAGGCAAGCATGGTGAAACTTCTCATTTACCTTGGGCCTATTTTCAAGAGGAACTAGTCTTTGGAGAGAAACATCATGTTGGGAAAGGGAGAAAGTTATCAAAAAAGAGGACAATCCTCAAAAAAATAGATTGAAACAGCAACTGTGACAATGGGCTTGAACATGTCAGAGATGGTGAGGATGATGCAAGATAGAACAAGTTTCAGATCTCTTGTTCATAGGGTCACTATGAGTGTCAGTTCAGCTGACAGCACCTAACAGCAATTAGTACTGCTTTGTTTGGGAAAGTCTTGCTTGCAAGTTTTCAGTCTTTGACAAGGTGCAATCTTACCACTTTTCTAAAGTTTAAGTAAAGACAATTTAAGTTTTTCTTTCCTGAAAGGAAATTATACCTTACACAATTTAAGATATATAGATAGAGATAGAGATCTATTCCACTTATTTATTTACTAAGCCTCTAAATATCTCTTCACTTTCACCAGATGGAAGGAGAGACTCCAAAACGATAATGGCTATTGTTAAGAATTGAATTGTGTCCTCTACAAATTGGTGTTATAAAGCCTCACTCCCATACCCGTGGTTATAATTCCATTTGGGAATGGATTGTCTTTGTTATGTGCAGGAGTCCGGATTAGAGAAGGGTGTGCCTTGAGTCATTCTCTTTTAAGATATAAAAAAATATTAAATAAACAGCCAGTGGAGCAGAGATGGGGTAACATCGATGTCAAGCTGCATGAAGATCATTAGGAAACCAGGAGTCAGAAACAAGGCAGATGGGATCTTCTTTCAGAGTCAACAGGCTGCCTTCATGCTGGCACCCTGAATTTGCACATCTAACCCACTAAATGATAAAAAAAATAAAACCTCAGGCTCAAATGGAACAGACCTTGCAGCAGGTGATTTACAGAGGCTCTAAAAATCATCAAGGAGATCACCCTTCTTTCTCCTGAGAAGCAGCTGGTGTATTCAAACCACCTACCTTTGATGCAGTACAACTCGATACCCAGTAGGCCACCAGAGCTCCCTAAACAACAGAATAATCATTTTGTATTTGCCAAAGCCATATACTTGTGATATTTCTGTTATAGCAGGATGAGATACCTAAGGTAGCTATGAAATACTTGTATAAATATGAGTGTTCCCTGGTTTTGTATCTCAAACTTTTTCTGACTTACGTTGTAACTACCCACTCCCACTGGAGTGAGTCTGCTTCATAGTGACCCTCCGCAAAACATTTTTACAGAGGCTGCCCATAATTCCACCTCAGAGAAGCTGATGGATCTCACCTACCCATCTTTTGGATAGCAGTCCAATGGCCAAACGCCAACAGAGCACCTTAAAATTAATAATTTGCTGTTAAAAAATAAACAGGACAGAAAATCAATTCACTTAGAAAGTAAACTCATGGCCATCAAGTCACTTCTGACGGATAGTGGCCCTCCATTAGGTTTCTGAATAGGAATCTTTGTGGAAGGAAACTGTCCATCGTTTTCCTTTCAGAGTGACTGGTGGCTTTAAACTGCTGCACTTTTGGTTAGCAGCACAACGTGTAAGACACTGTGCTACCCCAACTCCTTTTATTCCTTGTAGGACCACAGCTCTCTTCCACTCTATGAGCAGTGTAAGATCTTTTAGGTTTTTTTAAATAAAATTTTTAGTTTATACTGATTTACTTACAACATTTGTATACATTTTTCCCCCACAACTGATCTTTCCCATTTCCTTTACCCAACCCTCCCACCACCCATCAAATTGTGCTTCCCTGACCACCTCTGTCCTCACCCCTACCCTCCTACCCCCCTTGGATCCTCATACACATTCCATAATAATAGTTTTATACAGTATTTGTCTTTATGGACTGAGTTAGTTCCCTTAATAAATACTCTCCAGTCCCTCCCAAGTTAGGTAGTAACTTTCAAAATAATTGCTCCTGTGTGCTGTGTAGTATTCCATTGCATGAATGTACCATAATTTTTCAATCCATTCTATTGTGGTTGGACATTTGGGCTGTTTCCATGTTCTTGCAATGGTGAATAACACTGCTATGAACACTGGTGTACAAGTCTCCATTTGTGCCTCAGTTCTCATTTTCTCAGGGTATATTCCAGGGTACTGAAGAGCAATGGTGTCACTCTGGAGACTAAGGTGCATCTGATACAGATTATGGTCTTTGCAATCACTTGTTATGCATCAGAGAGTTGGACAATGACGAGACAGGATAGAAGGAGAATTGATGCCTTTGAGCTGTGGTGCTGGAGAAGAGTATTGAATAAACCATGGACTGCCAAGAAAACAAACAGATTCATCCTGGAGAGGGTTAAACCGGGCTGCTCCTCAGAGGCAAGGGTTCTGGGACTTCATCTGACATTCTTTGGACATGTTGTAAGGAGGGACAGGTCCTAGGAGAGGGACATCATGCTTGGGAGGGATGGCGCAGGAGGGGAAAACCCTCTATGAGGTGGATTGATTCAGTGACTGGGGTAATCGGGATGGGTGTGTCAGAGGCAGTGCAATTGGCACAGGATAGAGCAGGGTTTAGGGCTATTGTACATAGGGTCACTATGAATCTCAAGTGACTCGACGGCACATACCAACAACAACATATTCCAAGCAGTGAAATAGCTGGGTCATATGAAATTCGCATGTGCAGCTTTCTGAGGAAACACCAAACTGCCTTCTAGAGTGGTTGTACCATTTTACAATCCCACCAACAGTGTATAAGGGTCTCTATCTCACCACATCCTCTCCAACATTTATTACTTGCTGTCTTTTATGGGATTTTGATGCTAATTCTTTGGGTCCTCCAGGCATTCATTAGGAAATTCCTGAAACAAACAGTCCTGTATTACAAAAGATAAACCTTAAGAGGTAGAAAGACGTTTTCTGTGCTACAAGCTCTCCATTCTGTCTCCTCTTGTCCTGTTCCTCCTATTTTGGCCTTGGGTGTGTCCTTGCAAGTTCATACCTAGACTATTGCAGTAAATAAGCTTTTAAACTAGTTGCCCTACTTACTGTTATAACCCTCTTCAAATCCATATTCCACACAGTTGTCAGAATAACTAAATTAAGGATTTGTTCCTTCATACCCTTCTGTTGGCTACAACCTGCCTTCAGAGTCCAGTCTATGCTCCTTTGCATGGCACACAAGGCTTCCACCTTGGTCCTGTGTGCTGGCCCCTGCCCTGCCCACCTCCAAGGCAGCAGTGCTAAACAGCTCATAGTTCCTGAATATAAAGTGCTGTTGCTCCCTCTGTGGCTTTGGAAAAGCTGTTCCCGCTCCCTGGGGTGGTCTTCCAGCCTTCTCTGCCTGCTGAGCTCCTTTTAGTTCTTCAGTGCTGCTCAGAAGGACTTTAATTCAGTGGAGCCCTTCCTTTGGCTATCCTCCTAAGGAGCCCTGGTGGCATAGTACTTTATGTCTCATTCTGCTAACTGAAGGTTGTCAGTTCAAATCCACCAGTTGCTACTCAGAAGACAGATGAGGAAAACCGCTTCTGTTAAGATTTATTATATTGTCAGAAACCCCATGGTGATCCAGGAGTCAGAATCCACGAGCTAGTGGTGGGTTGGTAGTGGATTGTCCTTCTAAGAAACTCTTAGCTAACACTATGGTTCAATCACTCAGCTGCCAATCAGGATAGCCATTTGAACCTACTTTGCAGCAGTTCCACAGGGTGAAGATGTGGCAGTCTACTTCCAAATAGATTTATAGCCTTGGAAACACAATGGGCAAATATACTTTGTCCTATCCAATCTGTCAAAAAGACAAAGAAGTATGTCTTGCAAAAGGTGAAAAGGTGCAGCCATGGTGCTCTTGGAGACAAGACCAGTGAAACTTTGTCTGACATATTTTCAGTGTGTTGTTTGGAGGGTCCAGTCCTTGGAGAAATGACATCATTCTTGGGAATGTGGACAGTCAGCAAAAGAGGGGAAGACCCTGTATAAGATGAATTGACACAGTGACTGTAATGGTGGGTTCTGGGGTGTCAGAGATGATGAAAATGGTACAGGATAGGCAGAGTTTGGATCCACTGTTTACAGGGTTGCTATGAGTAGTGGTTGACTCTAAGGTATGTACTACAGTCAGTTGAAGGGAGCTCTGGTGGTGCCGGACATAGAGTCGCACTGCTAATCCAAGGGTGATACCTCTTTAGTAATTGGAATCCACCAGCCACTCTGAAGGAGAGAGATGGACAATCTCTTCCTGTACAGTTTACAGTCTCTGAAAACCCTCTGGAGGACAGCTCCAGGTCTTTTCCAACTAAATGGCAATGAGTTGACTTTTTAAATACAATCACTGTAATGGATTTGGTGGCATTTGGGTATTTTTCAGTATGTTAGCCCTCTCCCCAAAAAAGTGAATCACAACTTTTTATATACTATTTCTGTGTATTCACTTCTGACTGTTAATAAATATCATGCTACAAGTGATTAAAAAAAAAACCCCAACAACAAATGGAAATCCAAATTCTCTGTAAACATTCATGAAAATTATTAATAAATAAATAAATAAACCACCAAAAAAACCACAACAGCAGCATACTGGCGAGTTCTCCTAATTTGTAAGTCTCTTGTTCATTATACATTATGTCTCTGTGACTCTTAGAACATAATATAAAAAAATCAAACCTACTGCCATTCCAAGGCAGATTTTCATTCATAATGACCTTGCATTGGGTTTCTGAAGTTGTAAATCTTTAAGGAAGGAAACTGCCCATTTTTCTCCCAAGGAGCAGATGGAGGATTTGAATCTCTGGCCTTTTGATTAGCAGCCCAACATAAATAATGCACCATGCCACGGGAGTCCTTTGGCACATAATAAGTGCTTAGGATGTTTGCTGAACTAAATTGACCTTGAAAGGGACCTTCTTAATGAGGCAGAAACATCTGCACTTAAAGCCTCTCATGGAATTCCATCTGCTCCACAGGGTGGAAGCAGACCCAGTGTCAGAAGACCAAGTAAGGTACCTCATAATCTTTTGGATACCACAAGAAGTCAAGAGGCAAAACCCCCAGCCTTACTGGAAAAATATCCCAAAGACAGAAAATACCAGAGAAAATAGTTTACTTCCATCTCTAGCTAATGCCTAGACTCTCTGGAACAAGCTTCCAAATCAAAGGTTTGCACCCAGAAAATAGAATTCAAATTTATTGAAAAATCTTTCAGTAACTATTCAGGCCACATGTACATGTAGAAGTCTCATACTGTACTTGTAGAAATGTCTATACTAAGCATGTGCCCTGCTTAAAAACAATGTAGTGCCCAGACGAGAAAGAACTTGACAAGCATATCTCAGTAGCTCCAGGGAGTCTAGAAATTCAGGGTAGGGATAGATGCTGGGGTGCTGCCACACAGTCTGGAGTAGGCAGGAGAGGGGAGAATCTGGAGGATGAAAACCTAAGTGTAAATTCATTCTCTGTTCTTCCTCACTGTGTGACTATTAGCATGTGACTTAAGTTGTCTGAGCCTTCACTCCTACACCTCCGTCTATGAAAACTGTTTGATAAGCTTATTTCCTCATTGAATTGACGTGAAGAATACTTGGCAATACATCATGAACATGCTTCTTAAATTCTAAACTATACACACACACACACACATACATACATATATACTCACACATCCACACCTTTTTATCTGTTACTGATGTCTGTGTGTGTGCATATATATTCAGATATGTATATTCTCTCTCTCTCACTCTCTCTCTCTATATACACACACACACACACACGCACACACACACAGAGCTAGCTTTAGTCTATATAGTGTTTTAGAATCCTAAGTTGGAACTGTGTGGGGTGGGAGTGTGTGTATATAGCAGGCAAAATATCTACACTTCCTTTGATTGGTTTCCTTTTGAACCCCACAGTAAACGAAGCCTGCATTGGGATGGGATTTCACAGTATGATTAAGTCATCTTTTCTCCTCTTCCCCTCGCTTTCCCATAACCAAAGAGGGAAAAGAACAAATATTAGACTCCTAGACTTTATTTCCACCAGTGGCTCCAGAGGAGAAGGATAGGCAATCTCCTTCCGTGTGAGTGACAACCTTGGAAACCCAATGGCATGTGCCAGCTATGAGGCCAACTCACCAGCAATTAGAGAGTTGATTTGTGTATGTGAGGCCAAGGAAGACACAAAACTAGTTCTAGAACCAAGTACATAATGTTACTACATCAAACAGACTTTTTAAAAACATTTTATGTTGGGTGAAAGTTTGCAGAGCAAATGTCCCTTCCATCCCATAATTTGTGCAGTGTCCTTGATGTTGGCTGCATTTCCCGTGGTCTGTCAGCACTCACCCCATTTCTGACCTGGGTTCCCTGTTTTCTTTCCTCTTGATCGTCTGTCACTCCCTGCTTTCCCCCATCTATAATCAAATGTGGTCCTGTTGATCTCAGAGAAATGATTGTTCTAGAGGACATGTACCTCTGGGGTGTTACTGTCTATTTCACAGCTCTGTTACTTAGAAAAGCAGTTGTCAGGAATGTCTTAATTAACAGGTCAGAAGGGCAGCCTAGGGCCACAGTCTTCTCATCTCTGTAAGAGCAGTAAATCTGGCCCTTTTTGTTCATTTCATTGTTGCCTTTTTTTTCTGTCCTGCTATCCCAGAATCTCTGTTGTCATCCCTATCAGAATGGCCACTTCCTGTGTCTACATCCCACCCTGTGTCATCATTGAATGGGGACTGAGTGGAGACATTTCTTCTGACTTACACAAAATCCCATCAGAGCAATGAGCCACTACAGAGTTATACTGGGAACTCTGGTGGGTTACTGGTAGAGAATTAAGCTGCCAAACCAAATGTACATGGTTCAGTTTTTCCACCTGCTCTGTAGGAGAAAGATTGGGAACCTCCTCCCCTGCGATTCTGAAAATCTGCTGGGAGGGTTGGTTATGTGTTGGTTCTGACTCAACCGTGCATATCAACTGAGTCATTTCAGGGGTTAGGCTAGGCAGTATGGGAGGGACAGCAAGGAGATCATTCTGGTTGACCCGACATTGGTTTCTAGCGTGATTTGGCAGCAGCTCTACCTGTGACTCCCTGAGTGAGCTCCTTCCTTCTATCCTCTTATCTGCTAAATCAGCTTCAGTTCTCAAACAAGTGTGTGTAAGAAATCTCCCACCTGCACAGTTCCCACTGGAGGTGATGACAGGAGGGGTCATGAGGCAGTGCATTCGTCAAAGTTGTCCAAGTCTACTAACTTGTACCTGGAATTCATTAGAACTTTGTGAGGGTGAGACCTTAGTGAGGGAGGGCTGTGCCTCTTCCCTCTTCCTAGGGTTTGTTGTTTGTTTTTTTTTTAATTCAAAGTCTTATACCCTAGAGGTAGATGAAAGTTTATGGGCTTAAAATGATGGGGTTGGGTTCCCCCCTCCCTGACATATACACCAACACTGGCAAAACTGTGTCCTAAGATGTGAAGCCAACGCATCAAACAACATGACTGATTCAGGGTGGTGCATTTCTAGAGTAGAGGGAAGCAGGAGAAAGAAGGATGCCTCTTTGGAAATCTTTAGAAGGAGACAACTTCAACTGGTTCTAGCCCACCACAGAGTCCTGCACTCAGTATAGGACCCATGCTCCTCTTTTCCTTTCCATCGCTGTCTAGAAGTCTGATACTGCCAAGCAGAAGATCCCAGATCACAAGGACAAACGTGCATGCATTCTAGTTTGCATAGGTCTGAGCAGAGATCAGAGTGTGGCCATTTCCCCAGGATCGTTCTAGAAGTGTCCAACAGGCTGCTCACCCTTGGGCATGGGGAACAGCCAAGAGAGGACCATCCTCTAAGCAAAAACACAGCCACTGTCTCCTGGAGTATTTATCTGCCTGCCCCATTCCACCGCCTGGAATATAGATGCCGGATGTTTTCCTGAGCAACATGTTTGCCAACCCTTTATAGATCAGTTACAAAACAGAAACTCTTCCTCACTGCTGGGGAGAAGTCGGTGTTGGGGGAGGGGGAAAAACACCTTGCCTGTAATTGAAGGCAGGTTGGGAGACGTTCATGCTTTGAAATTCTCCTTCTTGTGAAATGTTTATGAAACACTTTCCACAAACGAGTTATGCAACTGGGACAACAGCTTTGATCATTTCCATCACGAGTGATATATTCATTAGTGTTGGGCTGTTTTGCCCCTAAGAGGACCATGTGAAAATGCCACTGGGGAAGGGGCTAGGAAACATGAGGGTCCTTATGTCCTGACCCTAAAGCAGACGGTTAGTAAGGAGGCCCCAGGTCACTTACACCTAGGTTGGAACATCACCTTTCCTATCAACTCTGGTCTTTTTTTCCCACTCCTGCTGGGACGTTTTGTAGAAGGAGCACAGGGGAGGGTCAGGTGGCTGTTCCCTGTCCCTGTGTTGCTGCAGCACTTTGTACCATCTCAGAAGCTCCAGGGCCTTCTATGAGATGAGAAGGTGAATGCTGCCCTTCGTCCTCCTGGCTGAGAGGACTACTCCTCTCAGGAAGGAGAGTCCTAAGGATTTCCACCTCCTGTCTATTTTAGAAAGCAATAGAAAGGGGCTCTCTATTTCAGAAAGAGGTTACTGCTTTCTAAAGTAGATAAGTCAGGGAGTTCACTGGGATTAGAGAGGATAATCACGTATGATACCTTTTCACATCCCTGGTCACTGCCCAAGACTTGGTGAAATACCTTTCTACAGCTCAGTGGGTGGAGAAGATCCTGAACCAATGAAGCCTGTCTAATAGCTAGATAGGCTGATCTACAGCAGGGCCCAGCATTCTCTGGTGGCCGGTGCCCTTGGGATTAATCCATCCCAAATAGAGCCTGGAAAAATATTCCATTTGCGTGAGAAGAGCTGCCAAAGAGACCTTGGAGACAGTCTTCCTGGTTCCAGGCAGGCTGGGGGTTTGGTTGGGTTTTCACAAGTATGGGAGAAGTCAAGTTTTCATCCAATTTGCCTCAGGATCTTACATTAGAAGTCAATGGGATTCTACAGAAGCCTCTCTATCGCATCTCCCAGGTCCACAGCCAACACCCAGTCTGGAAACGGTCCAGGCTTTTCTACTCGACATCTGTGAAAGGGGATTGTTTTGAATTGGGACAGACTCTCTTTTTAATTTATGAGTGTCTTAGTCCCTGGGGAGTGTCCAAGAAGTGTTGCTGGAGGCGATGGGAGTTGGAGGTAGCTTTTCCTCCAGTTCCATTATTCCTTTACTCCAGTGCTGCCCTTTCTGAGACCCAACGTGAGTTGAGATTGAAAGTTTTGGAGCCTGCCATTGGGAAAGAAATCTCCTGCTATCTTTCAATGTGATGTACCTAGGACAGTCTTATACAGAGGTAACTGTCAGGCTGCTCACACCCAATGAATAACTAATTATGAAAAATGAACGAGTCAAAGGTCTATGGAGCAATCAAATAGAAGACTCATACACAGGGTTATCAGAAAACCTATAATTCACACCCAGAGGACTCCACGCTGCCGTGAGGTACTTAATTTTCAGAACTGGGAGGTCCAGAGTGTCCCCCACCCCACCTGAAAGGGGTGAAAAAAAAGAGTTTGCAAGGCAATTGATCCAGGAAGCAGATGAAAGGGTGAGTTTTCTTTTATGATGGTGCTGGTTTCTGAAATTAAGTGTTGCAGGAGAGCTGGCACTGATTCTAACAGATAGCAGTCAGGTTGGAGGCAAAGCGCATGCTTTTGAGCTCTGTCATAGCTGCACCTCCTTATCTCTTGGCTGCGCATAATGAGGCTCTTCTGCCATTCTCCTATGAGCTGGAACCTGGCCAAGCTGCCTGCCTTAGGGGTCGCTCCACAGTACAACTTCAGCCTCCCATTCTCCCTGTTCTCCCCCACCCCTTGCAGCCTCTCTTCCATCCTGCTTCACTTCCCCTCCTCTGAGATGTGGGACCCCCAGGGGCAAGAAAGAGGGGAGGGAAGGGGTGGAGAAGATAGGCTGGCCTAAAAATCTTTAGCTTAAACTGAGTTAAAATCTCTCCTCAGAGCAACCCTTGAAGAGGTAATGATGGTAGTGGTTGTTATTTTAAATAACTTTTCATCTGTGTCTGTTTTTAAAAAATCTACTAGCAAAGTTCTCCCTGGATCTGAGAGAGCTTCTTAGAAGAGGTACCAAGTGGGGATGAGAAGGGTTGAAGGGATATGGAGGTCACTCACAGTGCTGCTTCCCCTACCTCTCTTTCCTGCCCAACCCCTTCTTTCTTTGCTTCCAAAGCTCCAGAAGAGGCTCCTGGGTGAGAGAAGAGAATTCTTTGTACAGACCATCCTTGAAAGCAAAAATCCTTACCACTGGGTCAACAGGCAACATCATGATGGATGAAGAAAAGGTTGAAACAGTAACAATTTTATCTTACTTGGATTCACAATCAACACTCATGGTACCAGCAGTCAAGAGATCAAAAGATGTGTTGCTTTGAGAAAATATGCTGTCAGGGGGACCTCTCCAAAATGCTAAAGAGCAATGATGTCAGTTTAAAGAGTAAGGTTGATCCAGGCCATGGTCTTCTCAATTTCTAGCTATGCATCTGAAAGTTGGACAATAACTAAGGATGACAGAAGAAGAATCAATGTCTTTCGGTTGGGGAAGAGTACTGAATATCTCATAGACTAGTAAAAGAACAAACAAATATATCTTGAAGAAAGTGTGACCGGGGTGCTCCTTAGAGGCAAGGACGGTGAAGCTCCGTCTCACATACTTCAAGCATGTTGTCAGGAGGGACTAGTCTTTGAAGAAGGACAGCAAGCTTGGACAAGTGGAGAGTCAGCATAAGAGAGGAAGATCCTCAACAAGATGGATTGAAACAGTGACTGTAACAGTGGGCTCAAGGTTGCCAAAATGATGAGGATGACACCGGACAGGGCAGAGTTCGTGCTGTCCCTGTGAGTCGTGGTTGACCCCATGGCACATAACAACAACAAATCCCTGGAAGAAGAGTGTTCTTGCCAATTCCTGTGCAGACAGTCTTCTCGGTACTCTTTGAGATAGTTTAGCTAAGAAAAACAGCAGCAGCTTAGGCAGCTTAGAGAAAGCTTAGACAAGCTTTCTCAGATTGTAAGGGGGTGAAGGAAATCACATGGAATCACACAGCATCAGGGAAACCGAATACCACAGCAGTTTGAAGTTACATAGTAAGTCACGGGAGAAGTCTGGGCAGTCTCCTCCTGAGTGATTGACGGCCATGGCAACCCACTGAAGCGCCAGCTGTGAGCTGGTTCCGACTCGATGGCAGGGAGTGAGTTTGTGTGAGATGGGAATTCAAAGTCAGAGTGGGGACTAGAAGACCAGCAGCTTCGCTCTCTATTCACTCTTTCTCTGTCCTGCACTGGAGACCATGGAGAGACAGGTTCTGCGTACACCAGTTAACACACACTGGGTTCCTTTATATGCAAGGAATCACATTTAGCAAATGAGCTATGCCTCAGTCCCTAATGTCATTCAGTGAGACCTTCCGAGCAAAAGGAATTCAAAAGCCCAGGGATTAAGCACAATTGTGGTTCTTCGTCCAAACTGAAGCTGAAAGTTGAGTAAATAGATTGACTAATGGGTTAGCCTACTTAGAGCAAGAGCGAAAGGTAGAGAGTCAGCAAAAGAGGGTCACTCTACCTTCAACTAGGTAGGTAGGTAGATAGATAGATAGATAGATAGATAGATAGATAGATAGATAGATAGATAATAGATACAGGCAGAGAGAGAGAGAGATATGCAGGCAGATAGATAGATACCTTCAACAAGATAGATATATATACAGATACAGGTATAACAAGATAGAGTTATATATACAGTAACTGCAACAGTGAACTTGAACAAGGTGAAGATCCTTACTGTCAAGGTAGGACACGGTTCCAATCTGTTGTTCACAGGGTCACTATAAGTCATAACCACCTCAACAGCACCTAACAACAACAGTGGTTTAAATTAATCCAAACAAGAGAGATTACAGAGTGAGAAAGTGGTGTAAGCCAGAATCTCCATGGACAAGAGTTTCTGTCTTGAGGGAGGAGCAACCAAACCTCCCCTCCAGAGGGTCTTACTGGAGATATCTTTGTGAAGGCATGATTTTCACCCAGTTTCTTGCCATACTGAATGGATTGAAAGCCACTTGGTTTCCCCTCCGCCGTGAACTTCCTGAGAAGCTGCAGGAGGATCGTGATTCTCAGGGTGGAGCAGGGTGGGCATGAGAATCGCTGCCTGCCTTGCCTGCCAACACCTGGGAAACCCACAAGTGGGTGGTTTGTGCCACCACAGGAAGGTGATGGGGCTTGGAGAGGTTTGGAAACTACCAACAGCCCCTCTGGCTCCAACTGCAGTGGTGGCTAGGAGACATGTCCCCACCTGTATCAAAGCCATGGCAGGCAGAGACAGCTTTGCATGCAGGGGACACAGAGGTGTGGTAAACAAGAGGGAATGGAGGAAAAATAGCCCTCTGGACAGTGGCTTCCAGATACCGGGATTTCCTGGATGAGACTGAGTGGACAAGAAAATTTAAAATATTGAAGAGAGCAGTGAAGTGTTCCCATGTTATTCCTGTGGGAGGTAGGGAGTGAAAGTAAATACCATTTGGGAATACCACCATGCATTTTAAGAAAATGCTTTCTCACTGCTCCACTCTTGGGGGTGGGGGAGGGGCGGTAAGGAAGAACATAATCTCAGAATTGAAACAAATACATTAAGTTTTATTGTTAAATATCCATCTTTCCCCACTTGACTGAGGAAGAGCATACTGAACCAGCACAGACTCGAGAATGGCTTCCCAGTCGGTTCCCATTCTGCAGACTGTGCGGGTGGGGACAGCAGGCAGGGAGTGCAGTGGTGGGGTGCAGCTGCACTCCAGCAAGCTCAGAGCTCTTTCCTCTCCCTGTTCACCACTTTTCTCCTGCCTTGATCTCTCAGCTGCCATTTCTCTCGGCCCATGACTGGACTGACTTTTCCCTTCTGCCTCCGCTTCCAGATTAAAACCGAAGACCTCAGTGACTCCCTGCAGCAGAACCTCCCTCATCGGCCATGCCACCTGTCCCAGGGACCCACCATGATGCCTGGAAACCAGATGTCTGGGGTAAGTTCCCAGTGGGGACCCTGAGACTCTCACTGGGCCAGTGGGTGTATTTTCAAGCTCTCTTTGAAAAGTTTTGGCCTCGAAGCCTGGCACACAGTTAATCCATATTTATCTAAAGAAACCCCTTCAGGGAATCAGAAAGATTAGGAGGCCTGCGGTAAAGTAGGTGAAAAAAGTCAGCTCCTCTTAAAGGTAAAGCATGATCGAGAATGTGAAGAAGCCAGTCCCTGCCGCTCTGAGAGACAGGGAGCAGCATGGCCAGAACAGTGCGACTCTGCACACTAAGGGGCAGCTCCTGCTACAGTCATAGACATCGCTGATCCCAGCGAGCCATTGTTCCTCCCCTCAGATTTTATATGACAGCCGAATTACAGGGGCATGTCAGTAATGGGAGAGAAAAAGGCATCTTGAAAAAAAAATGCCATATTCTTGGGATAATTCCTTTTGTGGTGTGTGGGTCACCTGGACAAGAAAAAAGTTAGCTCTCATCCAGAGATATTAAAGACTGGAGCAAACACTGAGTCCTTCTCCTGTTCAATGGCAAGCAGCAAGAATTGACTCATCTTCTTTTGCCCATACCTGAGGTCAGCCTGGTGGGGTGTAGAGACCTGAGGTCTGTTCACAGGGCACTCCCAGGTCCCCAAGCATTGGGACTGGCATTTCCATTGCCTGGGCTGCTGGGAG
The DNA here is from genome assembly GCF_000299155.1 of Elephantulus edwardii. Taxonomy (NCBI): domain Eukaryota; kingdom Metazoa; phylum Chordata; class Mammalia; order Macroscelidea; family Macroscelididae; genus Elephantulus; species Elephantulus edwardii. Next base: position 5,440,340 of record NW_006399921.1, on the reverse strand, counting down.
ACCTTCAGAGAAATGGACTTTTCTGTTTAACCAAATTAGATAGATTAAGAACTAATACTTTACTCCTTCCTCTTTTGCCCATACCAATGGTACACCAGGAAGGATTCAGACCAGGGGAGACATTTACCATCAAGTAGCTAGACTTTTTAAAAAAAATAAAATAAAGGGATGAGAGAACAATTGGAATTGCATATTATTTTAAAAGTAAACTTTTGCGAACTCTGTCATATACAAACTCTGCCCCTCAAGGCATTTGTCAAACCAGTGGCCTCATACACACACACACACACTAAGTTAAACAACCATGTAAGAGTTAAGCAGCAGCATGTTGCAAGGCACAACTCGGCTGAATGTCAAGGCTGTACAACACCAAGATTAATGAGTATCTGCTGTATGTTGGACACGAGGGCCATAAAGCAAGGTCATACCACAGACCCTAAGTCTGGAGAAAGCATAAATACAGAGATAGATCAGCAGCCTGCAGATGGAGCCAGTGCCTGGAGCTGGTCAGTTCTACGATGACTGTGTCCCCCCACCCCACGTGCAGGACATGACTTCCCTCCATCCGCTCCAACAGCTGGTGCTGGTTCCTGGTCACTTACAGTCTGTGTCCCAGTTCCTGCTCTCTCAGTCCCAGCCTGGGCAGCAAGGTAAGAACCCAAGGGCATTCTACATGGAGCAAGTCCAGGGAAGGGTCAGCTGCTGCCTGCTAAGTCCGGGAGTCCAAGTTCAGAGCACAGGAGGCTGCTCACCTCTTTAATTTTCAGACGAGCTTGACCACCCCAGGCCTGAGGAAGACCCTGGTATAGCCCTTTCTTTGCCTCTGCCTAACTTCATGGAGAGTTGAGAGGGAAGGTACAAAGGCCGAGTGGGGGCACAGGAAAGGATAAGCCCCTTGGGCAAGTCCGCACTCCATTGGAAATCTGTCTTGGAGGCAGATGCAGACAAACATCAAGGAGCTTCTCTAGGGCTTTGTGCGGGTAGAGCAACAGTGCCGCCCACAGGCTGTGAGAGGATGTGCAGGTTTCCTTTGACTGGGGAAAGGAGCCCCTGGTGGTTCAATGGTTAAACACTCTACTGCTAGCCCCAAGAGTAGGGCAGCACTTCAAATCTACCAGTCACTCCATGGGAGAAAGATGTGACACTGCTTTCTGAAAACACAACCTTGGAAACCCTAAGGAGCAACAAAGCTGTGTCCTGTAAGCTCTCTCTGAGTTGGACTCAACAACAGTGAGTTTGTTTGGATTTTGGAGGGAAGACCTAACAGAGAACCAACAGGTAAGACTATCTTAGCAGTTGTTAATACTTCCTGAGCAGGAGTTGTTAATACTCCCTGCCAAGAGTGCTACTGAGTGATTTTCCTGACTTATCCCTCAAAATGACCCTCATGTGTCAGGTAGGTAGGTATATCACGCCTCTGGTGACCTACTAGAACAATCCATCTGAGGGAAGCCCAGGCTCTCGGCTATGGCACTGAAATGCTTCTCTCTCTCCTTTCTCTCCCCATTTGAGCCAAAAGCGATGGAGGAAGTAAAATCTCAAGTCTGGGACATTGAAATCTCATGTAGAGGCTTTGGAAATCCAGAATCCACACAAAATGCCACTCTTACCCTATTTCCTTGGCATATGCTGAGAGGCCTTATCTTTAGTTTCCAAGGCATTCTGATTGTGATGACAAATGATAACATATTTGAATCTCCTCTCGAGGATTTCTGCTGCTTAGTCAATACATATACTATTCTTGGAGTGCTAAAGGAAAGATAAAACTTACTTCTATATAATCATGGACTTCTGGAGAGGCATTTAGCCAATGAGGTCAAAGTATGCTGTGGGGTGGAGGAGTAAGAACAGTTCAAAATTTGGAGTTTTTTAAAACAAACCAAGTTTATGATACAATCGTTCACAGGTTGTGTAACCTTGGGAAATGTACCTGATTACTTTGACCTTCCATTTCCTCCTACATTAAAAAAAAAATTTTAAAAAATAAAAAATAGGATAATTGTAAAACTCTACCTCACGAAGTTATTGAGGGCTATTTGAAATAATGAACATGAAAAGACTGGGTACATTTCAAAATGTATTATCAGTGTTAGAATTACTACTGGCATCCAGGCCTCCCAACTCTGTCCAGAGTTCCTAATAAGAACTTCCTTGCCTATTGATAAGGAAAAGGTATGTAGGTGTGAGGCACATCAGTGACTCACAACAGCTTAGGGACCAGCAGATTCCCCACTCCACAGAGTGTTGGGGTGGGGGACGACAGAGTATCTGTTTGGTGTTTGGATGGTCCCATTCCTGTGGTGAGAATGAGAAGTCCTTGCTGTGAGCTTCACAAGAGGAGGCCATCTGCCTTGATCAACAGCAGAGGCTTCTCCGGTGGTTTTCCTGGAGAGGGACCCTGAAGGAGTTCCTTGGGAAGTGCAAAAAGCAGGCCGACTCTACCGAAAGGGCTTTCTGGGGTCTTGGGCTCCTGGCTCCCTCCTCTCTCAGCCTTTCCTCCCAAATCCAGCTCTGCTTTAGCTTTAGGGCCAGCGGTCCACTGCCTTTGAAACTACATGACTCTAGCCCTTGATAATCTCACAGATTCATCTGAGTCTTGGCAGTCATCCCAGCTCCTTGTCATGCAGGAAAAAGAAAACCAAAACGGAAATGCTCTGTCCCAGCATGAAATCAATAGTCACCCACTGTGTATTCTCCCCTCTTGGGTTTCTCCAGCCCAGGTTCTCAAGTCCCAGAGTAGCTTGTCTTGACCCTCCTTTGCACCTCTCCAGGTGGGTGGGCAGGCAAGCAGAAGGACTGGTTTGGGGACTGCTGTTTACCTCTGTGTTTATCCGGGTGTCTGATTTGCCTCCACCTGTGTGTGGCAATGCCTGGCAGTGCCCAGGGAGGCCTCGCCACAGCATTCAAGGTGGGTTGAGGAACCTGATTAGGTAGCAGGGGGTGGGGCAGTTATCGGTTGAAAAGTTGTAGAGCATGTCTTTCAGATGGCCTGGATTTTATTTGTTTGTGCCTTTGTTCTTCCCCTGCCACCCAGGTCTGCAGCCAAATCTTCTCCCCTTCCAGCAGCAACAAAGCAGCCTCCTCCTCCCTCAGACGGGGCCAGGCCTGGCATCCCAGGTAAACAACCACATTCTTCCTGTTTCCTCTAGGAATGCCTCAGTTCTGGATAGGGTGGAGCTCATTGGCCTTCTCTCATCCCTTTGGCAGGATACTTAACCCTGGAGGCAGAGGGAACATCAGGGGATTAACCCTGTTGACACACTGACAAGTCTCTGCTTTCTCTGCAACCATATTGGCATCAAGTTGGAACCTACCCTTAGCTGACTCTCCCTCGGGTTTCCAAGGCTGTAAATCCCCTGGGAGGAGATTGTCCACCTTTCTCCTACTGAGCCACTGGTGGATTCAAATTGCTGATTTACCCAATATTGATGGTGGAGTAAAAATTAGAACTCAGAGATTTTGGTGCTCAGGCACTTGGCTCAGCCTTGATCAGGCCTTAGCATCACTCCTTTGAGAACCAAAGGTCAGCTAACTTTGCAGGTACTACAGGGTGACCATCAGCTCTGCCTAGGTGCTTTCCAGCTCCTGGGAGACCAAAGTATCATAGGCCTAACATCCTGAGACCTTTTGCTTTCTTCATGGATTATGTGTTGTCCTTGATGTTATCCTCCAATTCATCTGGTTTTCAGGCATTAGTGTTCAATGCATCAAATCTATTCTTAAGACAGATTGGGTTGTTGATGTAGACTACTGAATATCCCATGGACTGCAAAAAGAACAAACAAACCTGTCTTAGAGAAAGTGCAACCAGAAGGCTGCTTAGATAGAAGGATGGTAAAACTTTGCTTCACATACTGTGGGCATGTTTTCAAAAGGGACCAATGCTTGGAAAAAGACATTATGCTTGGAAAGAAGAGAACCCTCAAGAAGATGGATTGACACAGTGATTAAAAGGGGGCTTGACCATGGCAGGTTGTGTGAATGGTACAGGACAGGGCAAGGTTCTAATCTGTCATTCATAGGGTTGCGTCATTGTTGTCGTTGTGTACTGTTGAGTTGTAACAGACCCATTGCTCACTCTCCAGTAGATTTTTAGAGGCAGTAAATCACACCGGAAGAGATTACCCATCTTTCTCCTGTGGAACAGTTAGTGAATTTGAACTGCTTACCTTTGCGTTTGCAGTGCAATTCCTTACCACTAAGTCACCAGAACTTCCAGGGTTGCTATGACTGGTAGTCAACTCAACAGCACCTAACAGCAGTGACAGGCCAGAGGTCTACCAGGCCAGAGGTCATGTCTTTTCCCTCTAAACCTTGCTTGTTGTCACCTGCCGTTGAGTTGGTCCTGACTTGTGGTGACTCCTTGCCCATCCCTATGACCAGTCACAGTCACACTGTTAGGATCCGCAGCGTTTTCACTGGCTAGTTTTTGGAAGTAAGTCATTAGCTCTTTCTTCCTTTCTGTCTCTGTCATCCTGAAATCCCTGCTAAAACCTGTTCATCATCCTTGCAACACATAAGTCTCTACTGTGCACAAGGCATCACTAGCATGGAGGGTGTGAATCCCAGCCTTCAACTACCATTGCCTCCTGGACCTCTCTTAAAGGCACATACATGGGTTAGGACAAACAAAGACTTCGGAGCAGGGCTGTTTGCAGAGCTGAGCTGGCTGCACACAGTACCTTTGTGCCAGTTAGGAAAAGGCTAGATGTAGCCTCATGTTCAGGTTCATGACTTGGCAACAGCAGCATGAGCTGTGTCTTGGCTGCCTCTTCCCTTATCTGAGTGCTCTTGTGTGGCTAATAACTTGCACAGCTGTATGAAATGGCTTTGTGCAGATGCATGTGCAAGCTAGAAGGAAAAGACTGCAGACACCATAATGCCACGTCTCTGTGGTAAGAGCCCCTTGACTCCTGAGCACCTACAGAGAGGGCTAGAGAGCCCACTGAAGACACTTGGAAGGGCGCGGGTGCCATCTAGTGGTTGAAAGAAATGGGGACACCAGTATACTTTCACTTCGGGCTGTTCTCTTCACATTGTCCTCACCTTAGATTAAGAGTTGGAAGAGATCTTAGAGAATATAAAAAATCATCTCTTACCTTATCATACAGCATGGAGAGAATGGCAACAGGGAGACTATTTAGATTAATAAAATCAACCAGTGGTTGGTTAATAAGGGACTAGATTAGGGATGTGACAGTAACACAGAGAAGAGAATATAGATTGGGATGTGTTTTGAAAAGTCAAATCAATGTAGTTTGACAGCTGAATGGATGTGGAGGGTATGGAAGACTCTAGCAGGGAAAAGTGTTTCTCAAATGCAAGAACAAAGGAATTCGTGAAAAGGGAAAAAACAAAAGAAACGGAGGCTTTTTCCTGAGCTTATGATTTGGACCCAAAATGAGTCCAGATCCATGTTTGTTTCAAACAGTTCTGTTTTTAAAAATAAACCAAAAAAAACCCCCACCCAATTCTGTTCAAAAAAGACCCTCTATAGGGGGAAAAAATGTCTTTACTTCTTTCTGGCCCTTTTACCTTCTTCATCTTAAGGATGCCTACCTGCATGGTAAGCCTGGATATTCTGGAAGAGAGGAGGAGGAAGACTAAGTCCAGTCTGTGAATGCTGAGGAGAAAGAAGAGGGCTGACGTAGCCCAAGTTATCACCACAGTGACCCTGGGCCTGGACCTAATGTCTGGGTTCCTGGGCCTGGACTCATGTCATCTTTGAGAAAAATAAAGGTGTTTTGATGAGTTGGATTCATTCCCTACCAGTTGGGCACACCAAGAATTCTAGGTTAAAGGGTTTCTTTTTCTATGAACATCACATATCTTCTGACAACCACTAATAAGATTAAGATATATTTTCGATAGTAGTGGACAACATTTTATTAACAAAACCACAAAGTCTTCTCACGCAATAAAATGGTGGTTTTGAAAGTAAAAGATTAATCATTAGAATTTAACGTTTAAAAAAAAAGAATTTAACGTTTTAAGGAGCTTCTTTTAGTGTGATACATTCTCAGAAACACTCTTCAACTTTGGTTAATACTGGTCAGACACTTTACTTACCTTGATGTGTGGAAAAGAACAGGCAAGACGAACAACTTTTAGCAAATTCCAGTATGAGATTTGCTTTTGAAATCTGTAAACAACTCTGCTAGCTCCTTTTATGGGGGAAAACTGGAAGGAGGAAGTCACCTGCAGAGTTGGTGAGTCATAGACTAAAACTCAGAAAGGCCACCTTCCCACCCCAAATGGGTTTCTGTCCCAGCTGTTCTTATCACTTGCTAAGTCTTTACAGAAATGCCAATTGCCGCTTTTACATCATGTTGTTGTTGTTAGGTGCTATCAAGTCAACTAGGACTCATAGCAACACTATGAACAGTGTATCTGCACCTTGCCCTATCCAGTGCCATCCTCATTATCTCTGATACACTCATGCCCATACATACAGTAAATACAGTAACTTTGTCAATCCATATCATTGAGGGTCTTTCTCTCTTTTGCTGACCCTCCACTTTTCCAAGCAAGTCTTCTTCTAAGGACTGATCTCTCCTAACAATATGCCCAAAATAAGTGAGACAAGTTTCACCATCCTTGCCTCCAGGGAGCACCCTGGTTGCACTTTCTCCAAGATATTTGTTCATTATTTTAGCAGTTATAGAGTATTTATTACAGTTGTACCTAGAGATATTCTAAGTGGGTGCCCTGCTGATGAATAACAAAATACGATTTGAACTGTTAATCTGTGCTTCCTGTTAGGCTGTAGGACGCCCTGGGCTACCAGGATCATCTTTAGAATCCCATCTGGAAGCATCCCAGCATATCCCAGTGCCCAAGCATTTGTCCAGCTCTGGAGGAGCCGATGAGCCCAGTGACCTTGAGGAACTAGAGAAATTTGCCAAGACTTTCAAGCAGAGGCGCATCAAGCTGGGATTCACACAGGTTTGATTTAGGGGAAGCAGCTAGAAGAAATTGAGTTCAGCAAGAGGAGACTTGGTTTCCCAAAGACAAGTGCCAAGAGCAACCTGAGGTTTGAGGCCAACCCATAGCCTCTCTGTGCTCCCTCAACATAGGGTAGAGTTGCCATTGACAGGCAAACTGAGGACAGTCCTGGGGAGGGAAGCAGAAGATGATCCATGTAAGGGACAAGGCACTGAGACACAGTCAACTTAGTTTGTTGTTTGTTGTTGTTGTTATGTGCCATCGAGTTGTTTGCGACTCACAGCGACCCTATGTCTTAGTTTAGGGAGAGAAATAAACCAGTTCTCCATCTTAGACAGGAAAAGTCCTGACCCAGCGTGAATAAGTGTTTACAGGTTCTGGTTGGGTGATCGATGCCAAGGTGGGGGGAAGCGTGGGCAAGGCAGGGAGAAGCTTGTGTCTCAGGGTCCTCTCCTTGATCTCCATGCACAGGGAGATGTGGGCCTTGCAATGGGAAAGCTCTATGGCAATGACTTCAGCCAGACGACCATTTCGCGGTTTGAGGCCCTCAATCTGAGCTTCAAGAATATGTGCAAGCTCAAGCCACTGCTGGAGAAGTGGCTGAATGATGCAGGTATGCACCTGGCAATGATGTGGATGGATCCCTAGAGGGTTCTGTAGTGAAGGGGCTGGTGACAGGGCCGTTTTAGGGCCCTAGAAGAGAAATATTTTTCCTTTCTTCCCCTCCCCTTTCTTCTCATGAGTCTGGAACCAAGTAAAACGTAAGACAAAGGAGAGAGTACATGGTGATGAGTATGTTCACTCTAATGCCGATAAAGCTCTTAGAGTTAGGACTGTGGGCAAAAACACCTGCCTCCCAATTCCACTGCTACCCCAGATCCAGACAACCTAGATCTTAGGATAGCCACTACAGAAAGGCTGGGTCTGAAGAGCCAGCACAGCTACCCAGATTGCACCTAAACTTGGGCACTATGGGCATTTTGAATGGAGTAAGTCTTTGCTCTTGGGGTTGTCCTATGCCCTTCAGGATGTTTGGCAGCACACCTAGCTTCTGCCTGGAGATGTCACTGATGCCTCTTCCCAGCTGAAACACTCAAAAATGTCTCCTGACCCTGACAAATGTCTCCTGGAGAGCGAACAAGCAAACCATCCCTGGATGAGGACCACAGGTCTCTGGAGAGAAAGGAGCAGAGTCATTTCCCAGGGCTTGATTCTATTCACTGGCCTCGGGTGGATTCATGGTTATTGTGGAGAGGGAAGAAAGAGTTTCGTGGACAGGCAGGAGTGTTACCTTCATGGATGTCCCTCCACATGGAAATCTGGGGGAGGGGCAAGGAAGCTGCCCTCAACAGGATGTTCCCTTAGGAAGCTTTTCGTAAGCCACTGCAGTGAGAGAAATTATTACAGCATCTTAGATTATTTGGGAAAGGATCTTCTAGATCATTTCTAGATTGACTCTCATCTGATACCTGGATCCTTCCTAAGGGAATGTCTCTGCCTATTGCTTATACAACATTAGCTTCAGTACTTCCAACGACAGAAATGTCCTTAGTACCAATATTCTACCATTCAGTGCCAACCTTTCAGCTCAGAGGCCAATTCCCGTTTCACCTGGTATTCAGTCCAAGCATAAAAAAAGGCTCTGGAAGGTTACTTTGAGAACCCTGTTTGCACTCATTCACACCCATACATGCCACTGATGTTGGGGTACTCCTGAACCATGACTGTAAACACTGGAGACACTACTGTTGAAGTGATGGAGGACCTTTGTAGAAGGATGAGGAGAGGTAAGATTCTTGGTAGTTCTGTTCTGTTCCCTTACTGTGGAGTGGGAGGACTGGCCCTGAAAATTCCTACAGAATGCACAGGAAATAGTTATTGGGCCTCAAGTCCATCAAGACAGAGCCAACAGCAGCCCCTAGTTCCCTCCTGAGCTCGATTTGCTGTTCTACTCTCCCACAGAGTCATCTCCCTCAGACTCTTCCGTCAGCACCCCCAGCTCCTACCCCACCCTTAGTGAAGTGTTTGGGAGGAAGAGGAAGAAACGGACCAGCATTGAGACCAACATTCGCCTGACTCTGGAGAAGAGATTTCAAGACGTAAGTAACTCCTTTTGGTGTGAGAGGGAAGGCTGCCTTCCACAGATGGGTGAAGCACCGACATGGCCAGGGGCCTACCACAGCACTGGTAGGAAGGTGACTGTCCCCCTCACCCCTGCCCGCCCGGAGAAGTGTCAGGAAGCAAAAGGCCTTCGCCAGGTGCCCAAGCCACTGAGGGTTCCTTATTGTGTCAAAGAATAGCCTTTCATCTCAGATTACAGAAACTTCTTCCCCATTCTTTCTCTGACATCTATTTCAAGGCCTGCTAACCTTCACACCGAGATCCTTAAAGGATAAGATACAGGGTCCCAGGAGAGAATTCAGCTGAGGTAAAGGGATGAAGTCAAGGCCTTGTGTACTGATTTTATATCAGCTATATTTGTTTTGTATTTAAAAGTAATCAATTGTGGACAATTTGAAAAATATAAGGATTGAAACAGAATGAAAAATATCCACTATTCCAAGCACACTGTTGCTGCCACCTTAGTCTTTTTATCCTTTTTTATTCCTTATGCACATTTCTAGTTTTGTGATCACACTGTGTACGTGCCTTTTTTTTAACTCAGAGCATATTCTTGAACCAGTATGTGAAGCTAATACTCCTGTACACAAGCCCTGTGGGAATGGGGGAGGAAGGAGGCGAAATGGGGAGCGTTTAAACAGGTTCTAGTCAGGATCTCTTAGATACCAGTCTCCAGAGCCTCCATCCTTAGCACACAGGTCCCCAAAGGGCTAGCCCATGGCCTAGTCCTATTTCACAGGTCCCAGGCCTCTAAGACCTGTGGCAAGTCTCTCAGTGTACCTGGCTGAAGGATTTGGGTCAACATCTTACTGGTATAGCTATGGGCTTGCCCTTATGATTAGCTTTTTCAGAGCAGCAAGAATAGGAGGAGGTATAAGGCAGAAGGCATGAGATCATACACCTAGTAGGAGGGGTGAGAGGAGGGGAGTGACACCTTTATAATGTGTCAATATGTCCTACAGTCTTGGGACTCTGCGTATTAGCTTTATCTCCTCTGTTCTGATGGAGGATGGGAACAGATGACAGAAAAGAAGGATGCCAAGTTATGAAGGAAGAACACAATTTGGGTTGTGAGGAACCTGCCTGCCTCACATACCTCATCATCTCTAAAGGAAAGAGAGAGAGGAGAATCTGCATTCATGGAGCCTTGGCTCTGTGGCGAGGCCCTATTTTGGCTAGTTTATACACATTTTGACATTTAACTCTTCCTAAACCTTGTTTACCTATTTCATGAATGATAAAAACCAAAGCTCAGAGACTTTAAACACGTTTTTTTAAATACTCACAAAAGCTCTGGTGTCTGTAGGGAGTTGTGTTGCTATCCCAAAACTTCTCCTCTCTGGTGGTTCAAGCCCACCAGTCGCTAAGCAGGAACAGATGGACATTCTTCTTTTACTGGATTTACAAGTCTGGAGGCCCAGGGGAAGAACCCCTGTGAGTCATTTCCATTCAATAGCCAGGAACTGAGTTTTGCTGTTGAAGGAGATGCAGTAAATAGATGTTTCATCCTGGGCCTGTGTGACTGAAGTCTTTGACCTGTCTTGCTTCCTTGAAGCACCTGTAGTTCCCCCCCCCCAGTCCCCATGCCTGCATTGTTTGCCTCCTGACCAGGCTCTGGCCCTCTTCTCCCTGTAGAACCCCAAGCCAAGCTCTGAGGAAATCTCCATGATCGCAGAGCAGTTGTCCATGGAGAAGGAGGTGGTGAGGGTCTGGTTCTGCAACCGTCGCCAGAAAGAGAAACGCATCAACTGCCCAGTGACCACGCCCATCAAATCACCCATCTACAACTCCCGCTTGGTGAGTGACCAGGAGTCCGCTTGCCTGCCCAGCACTGGAGGAGTCAGTCAGTACCTGGAGGGTAAAAGGACTCCTGGAGCAGGGGAATGTCTGACTTCACACAACCCATAGCTATAAAGTCATATTAAGGATTAAGAAAATACTAAAAAACATTCAAATGAAACATAAATTGAAGTAAATACATGGACATTTAAGTAAAGAAATAGAAAACACACTCTAAGTGCATTAAATTAAATTAAAATATATCAAGATTTTGAGGTACATACAACAGTTCATAATAACAAAAAAGTGCCACTTTGCAATGTACGTAAAAATATTACTACTCTTATTAACGTATGCTAGAGGTATTTTAGTGTACCTTAAAGTGTTTCTTTAATTTTTTAAATTTTATTTTATCATTTTTGTGTGAGTGTGCTGTCAAATTGGATCTGACTGGTACAGGAGGAGATTGTCCCTCCTTCCCCAGCAGAGCATCTGGTGGATTCGAACCATGTGCCTCTGGGATTGTAGTTGCAGCTCCTTGCCACTAGGCCACCAGAGCTCCCCCTAATTTTTTTTTACGCATAGAAAGGTTTGCTATATACTATGATAAACCCGGACTCACTGTTACTAGATATGAACCATGATTAACTGTTCGCACAAAATTGACTTAAACCAAGACTTAGGAAAGTAACTGAGTCATAATCCAAGGATTATATGACATAAAGAACATAAAATGTAACATAAAGAAGAATAAAGAAGTGTTAGGAGATAGAAAGTTAGAGTGGGGAAGTGCTGTTTAAATAGGGGGGTTTAAATGGTATAAAACAGATTTACAGTTGTAAGGAAAGAAAATATGAGGATAATTAAGGGAAAGAATGTGCGAACCAAAAGGCGTGATGTGTCTGATCAACGACAAGAAAGACAGTGTTCTTAGGCAGATGAGGAAGTAGGAGAAAAGTGACAGTGACTAGATTGTCCAAGATCTGTCATGCACTGAACTATGTTCCCTCAAAATACATGTATGTAAGGGGAGTTCTGGTGGCCTAGTGGCAAGAAGCTGCACTGCAATCCCAGAGGTACATGGTTCGAATCCACCAGATGCTCTGCTGGAGAAGGAGAGACAATTTTCCTCCTGTACCAGTCAGATCCAATTTGGACACACACACACACACACACACACACACACACACACAGTGTAATGATGTAATGAACAAATTATGTAACAATTCCCATGACCTTGTAAACCACATAGCTGTTTAACCCCATCAGATCCCAGGTCTTATGTAAGGAGAACATTTTGCCTCACAGACATGAAACAGTTTTATTGCACAAAATCAGGAAAGGAGTGTGTCAGGGATGCAACCTGTCTCCATATCTTTTCAATCTGTATGCGGAACAGATCACTCAGGAGTCTGGGCTTTATGAGGAGGATTGTGGCATCAAGACTGGAGGAAGACTCATCAACAATTTATGTAATGCAGATGACACAACATTGCTTACCAAAACTGAGAAGGACCTGAAACATCTGCTGCAGGAGGTCGACTGTAGTCTTCAATATGGATTGAAGCTCAATGTCAAGAAGACAAATATTCTCACCACTGGGACAACTGGCAGCAGCATGACAGGCGGAGAAGAGATTGTGATTGTTGTTAATTTCAGCTTGTTCTACTCCACAATCAACACTCTTGGCAGCAGCAGTCAGGAAATCAATGGACAAATTGTATTGGGGAAGTCTGCTGTCAGGGGCCTCCCCAAAGTGCTAAAGAGTACTGATGTCAGTCTAGAGACTAAGGTGTGCCTGATCTAGGCCATAGTCTTCACAATTACTTGCTGTGCATCAGAGAGCTAGACAATGATTAAGGATAGAAGAAAAATCGATACCTTTGAGTTGTGGTGCTGGAGAAGAGGACTGAACATAATACGAACCTCTAAGAGAATAAACAGATTTGCCTTGGAGAGGTGAAACCAAGTTTCTCCTTGGAGGCTAGGCTTTTGAAGGGCCATCTCACATACTTTGGCAAGTGGCCAAGGGGAACCAATCCTTGGAGAAGGACATTATGCTTGGAAAGCTAGAGGGATAGCACAGGAGAGGAAGACCTCAGATGAGATGGATTGATTCAGTAATGGGTAATAGAGGTAAGTGTGCTAGAGTTAGTGAGAATGGCTCAGGATAGGGCAGGATTCTGTTGTATATAGGGTGATTCAATGGCACGTAACAACAGAGGAGAGACTGCAGTACCAACAGAGAAGGGCAGTAGTGGAGCGCATCCTTTGAACTTTGACTTATAGCAACCTTATAAACAACAGATCTGAACCTTGCCCTTTCCTGTGAAATCCTCACAGTCTCTGATTGCTCAAGCCCTTTGTTACAGTCACTGTGTCAAGTCATCTTGTAAAGGGTCTTCTTTTCTTTCTCTGACACTTCACCTTTCCCAGCATGACATATATTAAAGGAACTCTGATGGCATGGTGGTTAAGTGCTCGGCCACGAACCAAAAGGTCAGTCATTTGAACCTACCAACTGTTCCATGGGAAAAAAATATGTCCTATTCTGCTTCCATAAGGACCTGCAGCCCTGGAAGCCCTATGGGGATGCTCTACTGCACAATATGGTAGCTATCTGTCTCAGAAGAAATGCAGCCAGGATGCCTCTTAGAGGAAAGCATGGTGTGTTTGGGCATGTTATCTGGCAGGGCCAGTTCTTGGAAAAGGACATCTGGCTTGGAAAAACAGCAGCGAAGGAGAGGAAGATCTTCATGAGACGGTCTGACAATGGCATAAGCACAGGGGAGATTGTGAGGATGGGACAGGGTCAGGCAAGGTTTTCACCTGTTGTACATGAAGTCGTTGAAAGTCTGAATCAAACGTGAGTTAGAAGCAACTTGACAGAAATGGGGTACTACATGTTGGAAGTTAAAAGTACTGAGGATACAAAAAAAAATACTTGTTCTCTGTCCCAGAGGAGCTCACTGCCTTAGCAAAGGAAAGAGGCAAATAAACAAATGATAAACGATATGATGGTTTTGGCAAGAGAACTCTGGAGCAGCAGCGAGCACAATCTTGGGTGGTGATGGGTAGGGAAGGTTTCCCCAAGGAGATAATTAGAGTCTGAGCTGAACCTGAAAGGACAACAAAGAGTGTAGAGAAAAATAAGTAGGAGGTGGAACTCTCAGTAAGCAAAGTGTGAGGACAGAGGTATGAGCAGGAAGAATATATCAGTATGGGGAATTACAGGTGTTTCCATGTGGAAGAATGTTGAAAGATTGATTCAGAAAGAAAAGAAGCAGGGACAGTAAATGGACTGGGTGCAATGCTAGAATGGACGGCTTCTGGGTATCACTGGAAGATTTTAAAACGGAGCTGTGACATGATTAGATTTGCTCTTCAGTTATACATCAGGCTGTAGCACTGAGGGTAGTTTTCAGAGGTACAAGATTGACTGCCTGGAGAGATACCAGTGAGGGTGTGACCAGTTATCCAAAAGAGAAATAATGAAGGTTTATGCAAAACCATGGGATAATGAGGGGGATGGGAGACGTTGAAGAGATAATTAGAAGGCAAAATAATTTGGTCTTGAAGAAGTTGGGAATAATTGGGAGAGGACAGGGGAAGTGATGAAGGAGAGGGAACAGTCTAGAATGGCTGTTAGCATGAGGCCAGTGATCGGTGATGGTGATGCTATCGGTGCAAGATGCAAACACGGGAGGAGCTGGTTTGGGGACAGTGCCAGGTGGTGGTTTCAGTTCTTTACGTCATTATGATGCCTGTGGGGCACCCAAGCGGGAATGTCCATGGACACTTGAAATTATGAGTCTAGAGATCAGGAGAGAAGGTGGAGGTGGAGATAAGGACCAGAGCATCATACACATGTAAGTGGGGACCACTGAAAACCTGGGTAGGGGTGGAGCTCACGTGTAGTAGTGAGGAAACAGTGGAGGACACTGTGTAGTAGAAGAAAAGAGTAGAAGAAAAGAGGAAGACTCAGGGAGAACCCTGAGGAACACCAACAGTAAGGGATAAACAAGGGAATAATGTAGGAAGGAGCCAGAAAGTCAAGAAATGGCAACCAAGTAGATGTGAGGGATGATGGCCAGGGAGAACCCTGGAGGAGTTACTATGGGAACACCAATAAAAGACACCTAAGTCAGATGGGACCAGGGAGGCCTGATCCCTAATTTATACAAATTAAGAGTTAGCAAAAAGAGCATATCAGATAGATAGGACTGTCTGTGAGAAGACATGGGATTATTAAACAACATGATATAGTTGGGATCTCAAGTATTTCCATCTGACTGGAGCCAAGGGTTTGAGACTATGATCTGTGGAGGTTGATAAGGGTTGTATCATGATTGGCCATGGATTCTAAATTACCCTAAAAGCTGTGGGAAGCCACTGAAAAGTTTAAGTTAGAGACAGCATTCATTCATTCATTCATTCCTTTCTTAAATATTATATGCTCGGTGCTAGGAACACAGTGGCATATAAGACACATGCCATCCACCCCTTACAGTTTGGGAAGGGAAACATAGATTAAGCAAATTCTATTTGTAATGGAGACTTCAGAGAAGATGCACAGGTATGAAGTGACTTAACCTAACCTGAGGGGTCAGGGACTTCTTTGAGGAATGATGCTTAAACTGATGCTAGGGGAGTGAGTGGACATTAATGGGGGAAGGATCTGGGTCAGGGCACAGGCTGAATCAGTGTTGTTGTTGTTGTTGTTATGTGCCGTCGAGTCGCCTGTGACTCATAGCGACCCTATGTACAACAGCCCTAAACTCCGCTCTGTCCTGTGCCAATTGCACTGTCTCTGATACTCCCATCCCAATTATCCCAGTCACTGAATCAATCCACCTCATAGAGGGCCTTCCTCTCCGGCGCCGTCCCTCTACCCTCCC
>NW_006399921.1:5409022-5423382 GCF_000299155.1 Elephantulus edwardii | reverse complement strand
ATTCCTGGAGCCTTATTTTTGGCCATGTCCTTCAAAGCAGCCTGAACTTCTTCTTTCATCACCATAGGCTCTTGCTCATATGTTGTTTCATGAATCAGTGTAGAAACAGATATTCTAGGCAGAAGAAACTGGCCTGAGACTGGGGTGTGTAGGGAAGAGGAAGTCTGGGACAGGCTAGAATCCAGGCAGTGAGACAGAGACAGTGAATGTGGAGGCTGGAGTGGCTGGCCGGCAGGCAGGAGCTGGATAATGCAAGGTAACTGAGGCGATGATAAGAAAACTGGGTCAAATCCGAAGAGCTTTGCAATCTTCAAAGATAGGGCTCAGTTGACAACAGATGAGAATGAGGTTCTTGCTGGGGGCCAATCCCAACCCAGGATGCCAGCACAGAGGTAAGTGGCAGGAAGTGTTAGGGAGCTAGGAAGGACCCTCATTCCTTATCATTCCTTCAGCATGTGTACTGAGCACCTGCCAAGGTCTAAGCCCTGTCGTAGGCCCTGGACTCGCACATACACTGGCATGCTTCTACCCTCATGCAGCTTACATTCTAGTGGAGGAGTCATTACACTAGTTTTTGTGATAGTGTCACGAAGGGGGAGGATAGTGTACCACCAGGGAGATTACAAGGAGCAGCTGACCTATTCTTTAATTGCTTCTTCTCTCACTGCCTTCAGCTTGGATCCTTAGCTGCCTCACTAGCAAAACAATTTTCTGATTCTTCTATATTTCTAATTCCAACCTTACGAGTTGGACATAGTTTCTTCTGCTTCTGATAGAAAATTATCTCCAAGACATAGCCTTAAGCGGATAAATAAATAAAAAGACAAAACAGTGCAGGCCTCTGTGGGCCAAATGCCACCATCTTTATAAAAAGGAGGAAAGACAGAAACACATGCTTTCATATGCAACAGCCTGTCTCTAAAAGGAAATAGAAGCTGGTCACAGTGACTGAATACATTCTTTAAAAACAACAACAAACTTAGTGGGTGTGGCAGCCAGGAAAGAAAGAGGGAGGAAGGTTATTGATAACATCTCCTGCCACCCTCCCTTTCTCCCCTGTGGTGACCCACACCCATCTCCACCCTTCATGGGCCCCCAGCCTATTGAGGACTCATTGTAAAAGGAAAGGAAAAAGAGGTGAGAACCACTGCTGATTAATTAGAAATGAGTGCATGCTCCATCCTGTTAAAATGGGCGTTCCACATTGTCTGCCTGGGGAGGGGGATACCAATATGAGTACAGCTCTCTGGACAAAACTTCCTTCTCTGGCTTTTGGAAACATTGAGAGATCCCCTTAACCCCTTCCCATCCACCCCCCCTCCCCCAGCCAACCTGAGAGGATAAGGAAGAGAGATAGTCTTCAGGGTTCAGTGCAAAGAAAGATTTTACTAACATCTAGAGCTACACACCAGGAGACACTTCCATCAGGAACGAAGGCCGTGAACGCTTTACAAGCTGGGACTATTCATCAGGCCTGGGGTTGGAAGATTTATGGACATCTCATGAAATATAAATGAAAAAGTAAATGGAATGGAGGCATCCCTGCTATTTTACACATGAGGACATGAAATCTTAGTGGGTTAACTAACTCGCACAAAGTCATAGTAGTAGTCTGTGGTACAGGCAGGTTTCACACCTGGATCTGTGAGGCTCCAGGGCCCATTCCTTCTGTATCATCTTGCAATAGGATAATAGCACCAAGCAGATAGTTGCTGGACCACGTAGATGGCTACACACCGTCATCCATCCCAGTGGATGACGCCATGAGACAAAATGAAATATTTTTGAAAGCTCAGCGTTTCCCCTACCTCTGTAACGTCCATGGCTCCGTCCATAATCAGCCAGGCTGGGGAGGTTCAGAACAGGACCACTGGGGCAGGCCACTCTGCAGTCCTGAGCAGAGGCAGATTCTTTTTCAGTTGCTGTGGACTTGATTCCAACTCATGTCAACCATATGTGCCAGGGAAAATTTGTGCTCCATTGAATTTTCAGTGACTGTTTTTCTCTGGAAAAGATAGCCAGGCCTTTCTTCCAAAATGCCTCTGGGTGGATTTGAACTGCCAACTTTTTGGTTAGCAGTCAAGTATGTTATCTGCTTACACTACCCACAGATTCCAGGATTCATATAGGAAGGCAGAAATGGCAAGTGGAAAAGAGGCAGGTGGTAAGCAGTCATTTACGAAAAAGCTTGCTCCTGTCATTGTCTGAGCCCTTGAGCAAAGCAGGGATAAAACAAAGCCAGGTTATACACAAGATGGGGTGGAAAAGGGAATGTCACAGCACCAGGGTATGGTGGGCAAGGCCCAGGCAGGGCTGGATGCTTGGCCTGGAGGCCTTCCTGTAAGGGAGGATGGAGTGGAGGTTGGTGTTCAGAAACCATCAGCCAGGCCACACGCTGGCTTCTGTAGAATCTGGGGCCCAGCATCTTGGGCACAAGATAGGAGTGGGGAGTAAGATTGGAATTTACAAACTTCTGTTGTTTTTCAGGTTTCTCCCTCGGGCTCCCTGGGTCCCCTTTCTGTCCCTCCTGTCCACAGCACCATGCCTGGAACAGGTAAGCTTTAAAATGAAGTTTCTGAATAATGCCATAAGTCCCTGAAACAATGTGATAGCAGATCTGAAAGGCCTCTCTACCTATATCAGCATTCACTCTGTGTACTTCAAAGGATCACAGAATCTGTCCTGGGAAGGAAGGGTCTGGGATCAAGGAAGTTTGGGGAAAGCTGAGCAAACAATGTTTAAACATTAAGTGCTTATTTGTTTGTTTTTATTTAATTATAGTGTTTCTCTGCACACAAGTGTATTTATTATACATTCCTAAATGAGCTATAAGTCAGGATGAAGGAAGCCTGGGTCCTCCACATCAATTTTACACAAAAAGTTATATTTTCAAAAAAAGTACCTACAGCATTTCAAAGACCTGGATGCATTGACCACATATCTAGCTGTGCTCAGGAGAATCTCATTTAATTATCAGTGCCCTCACTTCTACTCTTCAAAGTGTCTTAACTCGGATAGTAAATATACCTTGGGCACATGGCCAGGAGAGACTAGTCCTTGGAGAAGGACATCATGCTTGGAAGGGTGGAGGGGCAGCACAGGAGAGAAAGACCCTGGACGAGATGGATTGATACAGTAACTGGGGCAATGGTGGTTAATATGTCAGAATTAGTGAGAATGGTAGGGTTCAGAGATGCTGTACATAGGAGTCACTAAGGGTTGAAGGCAACTCAATAGTACATAGCAGTAACAACAAAGTATCACCCTATCCATAGAACGAAGCTCCCTGGGTGCCGTAAATTATTTGCACTCAGCTACTAAGTGAAAATTTGGAGGTTTGAACCTGCCTGACAGTGCAGTAGAAGAAAGCCCTGGCAATCAGCTTCTGAAAGGTCACAGCCTTGAAAGCCCCATGGAGTGCAGTTCTGCTCATCAGGAGTCAGGATCAACTCAATGGCACTGGACTTTTAGTTATTCACAGAACATGGGGAATTCCCAACATAGAAATTCCCTTTAGTCCAAACTTCCCATTATATGGAGTAAGAAAATGAGTTTCAGAGAAGTGAAGTGAAGTGGCCACAGCCACAGAGTTGTGCAGTGATGTCCTGGCAAACAGACTCAAGCATCTTTGCTTTTAGTTCAGAGCTCTTTCTAGTACCATGTGCCTTTACTCAGGAAACAGGGAAAGTCAGGGGTTGGTCTGTTTCTTCTCTTCCTTTCTAAGGCTTCTTGCTTTCTTTCTGCTCTCACTCCTGCGTCTGGGGCTGTCTGTGCCTGACCCAGGGTGTGTCCTGAGGTAGATGATCTTGGCGTGCATTCTGCTTGCGTTTGGCAAGCCTCGGACTTGCAGAACCAGCTGTGCCACTCTCTAGGGCCTGAGCTGTAGAGAGCATTGCAATGAGAGCTGCTGGGTGCAGTGCTGATGCTCACATGGCAAGGGATAGGCAGATGGTAGGGCAGGGAGGGGGGCCATGTGGGGATACACCAGGGAATTCAAGTGTCTGCTGGGCAGTGGCAGAAGGTTGCTGGACCCAGCAGCACTATTTGCCCTTATGTTTGCCTCTCCTTGTTTTATCCTCAGTCACGTCATCCTGCTCCCCTGGGAACAACAGCAGGTCTTCGTCTCCTGGCTCAGGACTCCACCCCAACAGCCCCACTGCCTCTCAAAATAACTCAAAGGCAGCTGTGAACTCTTCCTCCAGTTTTAACTCTTCAGGGTAAGATGGAGACCAGGCTGTGGCTATCCCAGCAGGACCAAGGGGCATGTGAAAAACTGGATCAAGACTTTGGAGAAACTCCTCACAGGGCTGGATGGGAGGATTAGGGTAGCTTGGGGAGGATGGAGGAAAGAGCCGCCAGTCCCTGTTCTGTGTCCCTGGGGAGGGGGGATTTAGATGACAGCTTCAGCTAGTGAGCAGTCCTGGAAAGGAGCTGATGTCAACAAAGCCAAAATTTCCATCCCCACTTTGAGGGTGGAAATTTCCAAACACTCCTGTCAGAAAGGGCCAGTCCTTCGCTGGACTTCGGAAGGCTCCACTTGATGCCAGAAACCCAGTACTCCTGAATGTTCTACAACAAGCCTAGCACTTCAGTGCAAAGACACTGTGAAGGAAGGGAGCTACTGTCCTCCAAGTCCTCTCAGGGGCAGCTGTTCCTGGGCCTCAGCTCACGAACCAGTGCATCTGCTCTAGAAGCCAGTCTCAGAGCTGAGGCCCCAAGAGCGTCCATCCTATTTCAGAGAAAAACTAATTCTAAAGTAAGCAAGGGGGTTAAAGCCTTGGGCTTATCAGGTCAGATGAATCCACTTGTTCAAACCAAGACAGTCCAGCAAGACAGCCAGTTTTGGAGATCGACTAATTACAGCACAACATCTCCCTCCCCTCAAAAAGGGAATATCATAGAATATAAATTGATAGCTTTTTGCAAATGTTTAAAAGGAGATTAATATACCATGAAATCCACCACTTTAACATGCACCACTCCAGTGTATTTTAGTCTATTCACAAGGCTGTATACCCATCACCATTCTGATCCCAGAGTATTTTCACCATCCCTTGATCATCACTTCCCTTTCGTTCCTTCCTCACATGACTAGATTCCTGATTGACTTGTTTCTTCCTTCATTCTAGATCTTGGTACCGATGGAATCACCCTACCTACCTCCACTGAGACCAAAAATGTTCTCCTACTCCTCTTGGCTCTGTACTGTCCCCCCAGAAGGGAAGGGAGCCCTGCCTTCTGGTGGACAGACTGATTTAAGAAGAGTGGAGGAGAAGCCTCACTCCCAGTGAACCCACACTCTTGCCTTCTTCAGAAGCCTCCTGAGATCCAATCTGTGACTGAACCATGTGCTGACTCTTAATGCTCTTGAAATACAGAGATCTCCTCCTAGGAGTTTGCCCATTTCACCTTCTTTGTGTGCCCACCTTCTCATTCTAAATCTGTTTAGACAGCTTCACTGTGGCAATGGCCTTTCAGAAAAAGGACGTCATCTTTGCAACTCATCTAGGGGCTTCTGGGGAGGGCCATTTGTGTGGTGTGTGAAACTACCAGAAGGGGATATAATGGTTTTGACTCTGAATGTGGCCACATCCCTGAGGTGGTGGTGTTAGGTGCTGTTGAGTCAAGTATGACTTATAGCGATATGAACCCTGTCCTACCCTGTGGCAACCTCACAGTCTGACAAACACTAGCCCAATCCCTATTCTGATCCCAAAATCTGTGAAAAGATTGGAATCTGATATCTCCGTCAAAGCTTTGGTGTTGTCTCTCCTCAGCAAGCATTTCTGATGAAATCTTCATTTCATCTTCTCATTAACTTTGTTCCTAAAACCAAACCCATTCCCTGGTGTGGTCTCTCTCTTCCTTTTTACAGAAGGCTGAGCCCTCTGAGGTTCCCTGGGTACAGTTCTCTGCCCACAGGTGCCTTCTGTCTGCTCATCTCTGTCCAGAATTTGGGGGCACTTGTGCTTCTCTCTCTTTTCATATTTTTCCATATTTTGTCCTTTCCCCACCCCTTCTCTCTGCTGCAGAAGGAAAAACACAAAAGCAAACACAATTACAGTGGGAAAATACTTGTATATAACCCTTTCCTTTTTTTTTTTCATTCTGTTCTCTCCATGTGGAGTTTTATAACAACATGTTTAACTCAGGTGTGATTTTTGAAGACATCTCTGTAATATTTTATCTTCTTTTTAAAAAAGAAAGAAAAAAAAAAAACCTACCAAAGTGTGTAATGCTGTGCTAGCTTCCACAGAGTTCCCACATGGGTTGGGGATCTTTGTTGAGTTCATCGGGAACATATTTCTAGATTCTTTGTCATGAATTGATTTGTCTCCCCAAAATATATGTCGACTTGGCTGGGCCATTATTCTCAATGGTTTAGCAATTATGTAATGATATGATCTGACATTTATATAATGATGTTATTGTCCCCATAACATGATCTGACGTGACCAGCCAATCAGTTGTAAAAGAATTAGTGTGGGATGCAGTACTTAGGTCACAGACCTGATCCAGTGTAAGGGGAGCTTCTCTGGGGTATGGCCTAAATCACCTTTTATGCTATAAGAGCTAAAAGGAGAGAGAAGCAAGCAGTGAAAGAGGGATTCAACTACCACCAAGGAAAAAGAACTGGAAGCACAGTGTGTCCTTTTGACCTGGGGTTCTTGTGCTGAAAACCTCCGATACCCTGGAGAATACTTATGCCAAGATATGTGGAGATCTCCAAGGGTTCTCACAGGTACTAATGGAGATAAAGACCTTACCCCAGACTTGACAGAGAAAGCCTTCCCCTAGAGCTGGTGCCTGGATTCTAACTGTGAGAGAATAAACTTATGTTGTGAAAGCCATTCATTTGTGGTATTTCTATTTTAATAGCCCTAGGTACTAAGACAAATCTCAGCACCAAAGACGGGTGCTACACAAACAGATATGAAAAATGTGGAAGTGGTTTTAGAATTGGGTAATAGTTAAGGCTGGAAGAGTTTTAAGGTGCCTGACAGTAAAAGCATGGACTTAGATTGCCTTGAAGAAACTTTTGGTGAGATTATGGACATAAAAATCTATCCTGATGAGAGCTCATAAGGAAATGAGGAGAGCTATAACATGGAAGGTGTCATAGGTGATGAGAAGCAGGAGCAGAGAAATGGTGACAGCAAAATTAGAAGACTGGTGTGAGATTTTGTGAGAGACAACCCACAGAACAAGAGAGCCCAGTGCCTCATGATAGAAGGCTTCCTGGTGCAGAGTCCTGACTCTGGTCATCTGTCAGCAAACCTAGACCATCTGATCCACAGAACAAGAAACCTGAGCACCTTCAGACCTATTAGTGGAATGGGCCATTCCTGGCCGCTTAATGGTAACATTAAAGAAGTATCTTGCCCAAATAGGACAAGAGGTTAGCCTAGTCCACGAGGCCAGAGGGGGCAAGGAGCCTAGAAGCCAGGAAGCAAAAGTCAAAGAGACAAGAAGTGTAGGAAACAGCGCTGTCTCAGTCTCATAGGGTAGAATCATGATCTTTGGGGTTTGAGGGATGGGGCCATGACCTTCTGGAGTTCCAGACTTAGATTTTCACCAACTTGATTCCAAGAGGTAAGGATGCTCTTCACAAGTGCCAGGGAGATTGGGCTGAAGCCTTTGGTTAAAGCTGAGGAATTGTCATGTCGCAGGGGCAGAAGGTTGAGGCCTCCTGGGAATGAGAGTAGAGTCACCATTCAGTTGGACTTGGAGAAGGAGAACACCCAAATCCAAAAGGTTAGAACTGCTGACTACCACACCACCCCCATTCCTCAGTGGGTTTGGAAAGTAAACCTGAAGCCCAGGGCCAAGGAGCTTCCCCATGGGAACGGAGAACATGGCTAAAACCCAGAGGCTGGAGGCAGGCCCATCGGAGAACAGAGGGCATCGGAGAACAGGGGCTTTCCAAGCCTTAAGAGCGAAGGTAAAAATCATTCTGCTGGATTTTTCACTTGGTGTCTATTATCCCTTCCTTTCCTCACATTACTCCCATTTGTAATGGAAATGTCTGTCTTACACCTGTTGGGCCACTGTACTTTGGAAGCAAATAATGTGTTCTAGATTTCTAAGGCTCACAGACAATGAGGAATTGCCCAGCGTAGATTTAAGACTTTTGGGATGATAAGATGTGCTTTAGATAAGGTAAGGACATTAATTTGATGGGGAGGGCCAAAGAGTGAAAACTAATGGATTGTGTCCCTTCAAAATACAGGTCAGCTTATCTGAGCCAAAACTCTCGGTGGTTTGGCAAATACATAGTGATGTATTCATCCCTATGATGTGATCTCATGGGAAAGCCAATCAATTGTAAGGGGATGAGAGTAGGATGCAAACACTTACTCTGGTAATAGTCCCGATGTGGTATAAGGAGAATGTGGCATGCATCACTTTTTAGATTCTGAGAGATGAGAGGAGTGCGCAGAAAAAGAAGGCTCTAAGTACCATCAAGAAAGAAAACGATGGAATAGAACATATTCTTTGGACCCAGGGCTCCTGTGCTGAAAACCTCCTAGACCCTGGAGAAGCTAGATGCCAAGGCATATGGATATTCCCAATGGCTACTGGGCCCAAGGATATTAAATGACACTAGGACCTTCCCCCAAAGCTGGCAGAGAGAGAAGCTTTTTCCTAGAGCTGGTTGGCATCCTAAATTCAGACATCTGCCCCCCTAAACTATGAGAGAATAAATGTGCGAAAGCAAACTACTTGTGATATTGCTGTTCTTACAGCAGCAAACAATAACTGAGACAGTATCCTTCGTGGGCATGTATGTAGAGGTATAACATGAAGCCATTCCAGAAATGGCAACTTTTAAAAAACATGTTGCATATTAAGGAAAATCCCAAGGTTCAAAGGAATCTCTGTTCCTAAATAAATTTATATAGTGATGATAGAAAATATTCAAAAGTGTTTCAAATGTTTTTTTTTGTCTCATTAGTGCATATGCACACACACATGCCTTGTTTCTTGTTTACTCAAGGATGTCAGAGCCTGCCCTTTTCTGCAGTAACGCTGGCTATCTTGACACATCTTGCTCAGGTGAGTAGTCAAAGTTCACCTCTCCTATCTAAGAGATTTCATTCATTTGCACATGGCTTTTATTTATAGAAGAAATAAGCGGAATTGTAGCCTAACTGTTCAACATCCAATAACTTCTTTTTTTCCCCAACATCCAATAACTTCTTATGATCATGGATTTGACTCAGTTGCTGAACAGTCTCACTTAAAAGTGAGCACAGATTTGCCTTTCCTGTCTAAATGATTCCATAAACTCCCAAATCCAATGAAGTTTGTTTAGATTTCTCAGGATTTAATTAGGCACAAGAGAACCAAGAATAATGACAATAATTGTCAAGGAAAAAATAAATGGATAAAAGATTGTTAATGTTGCTTTTAAAATAATATTTTCATACTTATGGTTGATTTAAGACTAGTGTGATCAGCTATGAGTTTCCAAGACTGTAGTCTTGTGTCTAGGGAGGATGCACTTGGTCCCAGGGCTACTTACTCTCTGCCCCATCTTTTCAGGCTCAGCATACCACCTTCACGTGATTCTCTAGAAGAGTCCCAGATACTGAACATGGTGACTTTTCCATTTCTCCTAGTCTCTAATTAGTTCTTTGTAGATGAATATAAGGCTTTTTTTTCTGTGTTCCCCATGCCTAGGGACCTCTAATGGCCTAGTGGTAAGGAACAACACTGCCATTCCAAAGGCAGATGATTTGGATTCACCAGCTGCTCCACAGGATAAAGATGAACAGTCTTCACCTGTCCAATTTATAGTCTCTGAAAACACACTGGAGGGTCATTTATGAGAACTTGACAGCACATAACAATATCTCCTTGCCTAACATTGTGACTCATTATTTTTAAAAGATGAATCCCTTTCTTTTCCCCTGTAAATACTTTCCAATACCCTTTACTGAGAGAGCTCTCATGGCATAATGGTAAGAAATTGTACTGCAATCCCAAAGGCACATGGTTTAAAACCATGCTGCTACATGGGAGAAGGATGAACAATCTCCTGTGTGATTAATGGCCTCTGAAAACCCACTGAAGGGTCAGCTATGGGTCAGTTCCAACTCAATGGTACACAACAACAACCTTCAATGAGCTAAGAGCTAGGAACACAGAATATACTGTCCATCAGTAGGAGATTCTAATCCCCAGGGGGCGCTATAATCTTGGTGGCTGAGTGCATTCCTTTAGTAGTAATATGGCTTTATGTTCATACTCAAATCAGTCTCAAATTAGTCATGTCACCTTGGGCAATTTCCTTGACTGTTTTATGCCTTAGTCAATATCTTATCTCTAAAATGGGGATAGCAATAGTACTAATACCATAGAGTCACTGTGAGTGTTAAGTGAGCTAAAAATACATAATCATTCTTGGAACAAGTACAATATGTATCAACTATAGTAACAGTATAGAAGAATGCTGAATATCTCATGGACTGCCAAAAGAATAAACAAGTCTGTCTTGGAGGAAGTACAACCAGAATGCTACTTAGAGCCAAAGATGGTTGAACTTTGCTTACATACTTTGGGCATGTTGTTGGGAAGGAACAGCCATTGAAAAAAGATCATTCTAATAAAGGGGGAGGGTCAGGGAATGAGGAAGACCCTTATCAAGAAGGAGTGACTGTAAAGATGGGCTTGAACATATCATAGATGTTTGCGATGGCATAGGATAGGGTTCAGGGTTCAGGGTTATTGTTCATGGGGTCACTGTAAGTAATAGTCGACTTCATGGCATCTAACAACAAAAGCAACAAAGTATGATTAGTATTGTCATTGCAATTGATACGGAGAAATTTTCTGGAGGATGCCTCTGTGGACAGAGATTTGATTTGGTGAGACAAGGGTAAAGAAATTTAATTTATTAAACTGACCACTTGCACATTAATTTAATCTCAGGTAACAAAGCTTGAACCTGGAGCCCCAATCACCTGAAAATAAAAGCCAAATAAACACTTCACTGGAAGAACTAGCCCTTTTCCTATTCCTTTAGCTTTAAGACCCTTGGGACTTTTTTCATTCTACTCTTTCATGGGAAATAGTGGCAGCGAAAAGGAATTCCTAGATTCAGACACTAAAAAAAATATCTAAAGTAGGAAGGAGGTCTGGTGACTTAGTCCACAAAGAGTTGCTCTGCAAACCCAAAAACGTTGCCCCTCTGGTAGTTTGAATCCACCAGTGGCTCTTGCAGGTGAAAGATGGGCAATCTACTCCTGGCTGATTTACAGTCTTAGAAACCCAATAGAGGTCAGCTATTGTCAGTTCTGAACTACATAAAGTCAGGCACTAGAAGAAAAAACCAGCATTGTGATAAAAACAAATAGGAAAAGTGTTCAGATTTGCATTATAGATAAATGCATCTTTAGTCTATCCTGTCTATTCTAATATCCTTGAAACAGGCTGTCTCTTCCATTTCATCTGATTGTACTTGAGTCTTCTCAGAACAGGATTCTCAACTGGAGTTACATATTGAAATCATCTCAATATCTTTTAAAAATATTGGCTAACTGTGTACCAAACAGATTCTGGTTTACTTTGTCTAGAGTGTGGCCCAAGTATTTAAATTTTATTTACTGTGGTTAAAAATATATAATAGAAAATTTATAATTTTAACGAATTTCCAAGAGAACAAACAAGTATGTCTTAAAGGAAGTGCAACCAGGGTGCTTCTTATAGGTAAGGATGGTGAAACTTTGTGTCACATACTTTGGGCATGTTGTTAGGAGAGGCCTGTCCTTGCACAAATACATAACGCTTGGTGTGCAACAAGATTTGAGACAAGCAAGACTTGTGGCCACAAGGCTTGACGGATACTGGAGCAAGGTCTAAGTAGTGAGACCTTGGTGAGACTATGGCATTCGTGTGGAGAAACTACAGCAAGGTTTTACCTGAAGCTTCTTACTTTTGTTCTGGCCACAGTTAAAGGTTTTGCTATTCCTGCCTTTGATTAAGGAAGGAAAAGCTACTTGCTGAAATGAAACCAGAGCCTGGACTAATTGAGGAGTTGTGCCTTAGAACTGTTCGACTAAATCCTGTACTTGTGAAATATTATTTGCCTCTGCCCACCCCTCAACTTACTTCTCTAATAAACTCCATTCTTATTACCAAAAAAAAAAAAAAATACATAACGCTTGGAAAAATGGAGGGTAAACAAAAGAGTAGCAGACCTTCTATGATATGGATTAACACAGTGACTGTATCAATGGGGTCAAGTATATATCAGAGATGATGAAGATGGTACAGCATAGAGCAAGGTTGAGATCTGTTATTCATAAGGTTGCTATGAGTCATAGCCCATTTGATGGCACCTAAGAACAAGAGCCCTCAGTTTTGGAACACAGCTACTTGGCCTGGAAGAGATTTATATTTCTTCCCATTCCCAAGAAAGGTGATCCAACATAATATGGAAATTTTTAATATCACATGCAAGAAAAAATCTTCCTGCAGATCCACAATTCACACAGTTGTTATAATTGACCTGACAGCACCTAACAAGAACCACCCCCACTCCTATCCCATCCCACAATGGCACAGGATGCTAAATGCTGGCTGCTCACAAAAAAGTTGGTAATTCATATCCAATAACCGCCCTTTGGGCATTATTATTCTTGCTGCCACTGCATGGATGAAAAAATAAAGGCAGAGAAAAATAAAATAACTTGCCAGAGGATGCACAGTTAGTGGTTACAGAGGTTTACTTTTTCTTAATTCTTATGCCACAGTTTGCAAATGCATTTGACTGTGTGGATCACAACAAATTGTGGCTAACACTGAGAGGAATGGGAATCCCAGAACACTTGATTTGCAAAAATCATGCAAAATCTATACTTAGACCAGGAAGCAGACATCTGAACAGAGCAAGGAAACACTGCATGGTTTAAAATCAAGATGCATCCTGTCTCCATACCTTTTCAATCTATACTGAAATAGAACAGATTATTCAGGAGGCTAGGCTTTATGAGGAGGAATGTGGCATCAGGACTGGAGGAAAGCCTCATCAACAACTTGCATTACGCAGATGAAATTGAAGAGGACCTGAAGCTTCTGCTGCAAAAGGTCAAGGGCTGGAGTCTCCAATATAGGTTGAAGCTCAACATCAAGAAGACAAAGATTCTCACTACTGGGCTGACTGGCAGCATCATGATAGAAGGAGAAGAGATTACAATTGTTATCAATTTAATCTAGTTTGGATCCATAATCAATGCTCTTGGCACCAGGAAATAAAAAGACAAATTGCATTGGGAAAATCTGTTGTCAGGGACCTCTCCAGAGTGCTGAAGAGCAATGACATCAGTCCAGAGACTGAGGTGCACCTGATCCAGGCCTTTATCCTCACAATTACTTGCAATGCATCTGAGAGCTGGACAATGACTAAAGATGACAGAAAAATAATCAATGCCTT
The DNA here is from genome assembly GCF_000299155.1 of Elephantulus edwardii. NCBI lineage: Eukaryota > Metazoa > Chordata > Mammalia > Macroscelidea > Macroscelididae > Elephantulus > Elephantulus edwardii. The sequence goes on along the minus strand of NW_006399921.1, from coordinate 5,409,944 downwards.
TGTGTTGTAGTGCTGGAGAAGAGTATTTATTGAACATTTCATGGACTGTCAAGAGAATCAACTGTCCTGGAGAGGATGAACCCAAGCTGCTCCTTGGAGGTAAGGATTTTGAAACTGTCTCATGTACTTTGGACATGTTGCCAGGAGGGACCAGTCTTTTCCTTGGAAAAAGAGATCATGCTAGTAAAGGTTGAAGAGTCAAGTTGTGAGGAAGACCCTTGATAAAATGGGTTGACACAGTGACCCGGGTTAATGGGAGCGGATGTACTGGAGTCTGAGATTAGCTCAGGATAGGGCAGGGCTCAGAGTTCTTGTTCATAGGTTTGCTATGAGTCATAGTTGATTCCATGGAACATAGCAACAACAATACTTAGGCTAAACTACCAAATTGGTAATATGGCTGAAATGAAAATGAATAACATTGAACCTTCAGGCATTCTCCCTGCAAATACTTTCATGCCTGCTAGTTTCACAATTAGACTGCAAATAGAAGAGCCAGCCGACTGTCTGAGAACGTGTCACTGTGTCCAGGAGTAGTACAAGTATGCAGTAGGTGTTCAAGAAATGTCTTGTTGTTGTTGTTATGTGCCGTTGAGTTGCTTGCGACTCGTAGCGACCCTATGTACAACAGCCCTAAACCTTGCTCTATACTGTGCCAATCGCACTACCTCTGACACACCCATCCCGATTACCCCAGTCACTGAATCAATCCATCCCATAGATGGTCTTCCCCTCTTGAGTCGTCCCTCCACCATCCCAAGCATGATGTCCCTCTCCAAGGACCTGTCCTTCCTTGCAACATGCCCAAAATATGTCAGACGAAGCCCCAGAATCCTTGCCTCCAAGGAGTAGCCTGGTTTAACCCTTTCCAGGGTGAATCTGTTTGTTTTCTTAGCAGTCCATGGTACACTCAATACTCTTC
>NW_006399921.1:5325017-5406692 GCF_000299155.1 Elephantulus edwardii | reverse complement strand
AATGCCCCATGCCAGTCCATCTCATCTCTCCAATGCCTAATATGTCAATATCTACGCGTTCCATTTCTTTCTTAACAATTTCTAATTTTCCGACATTCATGGTTCTCACATTCCATGTTCCAATCACTAGGGTCTGCTTACAACTGTTCCTCTTCCTTTGTATTTCCATACTTGAAAGTTCTACCTAGGTTGCTCTGTTAGTCTACGTGTGTTCTGTCTGTTGTACATAGTGCATCCTAACTCAGTTGGGGTTCGAGGAGACAGGGTGATGAAATAGGCAGAGATCCATGGTGAGTGGTTGTATGAAATAGTTATATATGAATGTATAAAATAAGGTGTATATGAATGAAACAATAAAAAATCAAAAAAAGAGAAAGAAATCGTGCATTCTGCGGGCGGGGATGGGTAATGAACTCACCAGACAACAAACAAGAACATCAACAAGCATGTCATAGGCCACTATTAGATCTTCTCTCCAGACCTTCCACCCCTCCACAAGCGAAGAACCCTCCAGTTCCCTGTCCGAATGTCCCTAGCTGGGCTCTGGCTCTGCGCTCTGTCCTCCCAGCCGCCAGGTGCCCCCAGACCCCCAGCTCCACCTCCTCTTTTGTCACCGCCTTTTCCTCTCCCCTCGTTCCGCCGCTTCCTGTTCCCCGGATCCTGGCTGTGAGCTCTGAGCGCCCAGGCTGCTGCGGCTTCTTAGAGCTCTGAGCCAGGTAACTGCGCCTCGCGAATCACCCGGCTCGGCCGGCTCCTGCGAGCGGAGGGCTGGCGGGTGGGCAGCGGCCCGCCCTCCGCGCAGTGTTCTGGCCCACTGGTGGGGAAGGAGGCGGGGAGATGGTCTGGCCTGGCCTCTGAAGAGGAGGGGGCAGCCTTCTGCTTCTGGACGAGACGGGCTTTCCGCGCCAGGCTCCGAGCTCCCGGGCGGAAGCAGATAACGGTCCGGCTGCGGGCCGCTGATTCGGGCGTGGCCGGCCGTCCATAGGGCATGTCCCTGTGCAGATGCGGCCACACTACCTACTTGGCGCTCAAGGCTGCTGCTGGCTGCCAACTCCGCCTGCTCCCAGCCCTGCCCCAGGTGGGCCCGCCCAGAGTCCCTCCTCCCAAGTCTGGACCTGGGGAAGCGAAAACCGGAGTGTTGAGATTTTGAGCAGGAGTCACAATCTAAATACTCCTTGTACCCAAGGGAAAGCAGAACCCCAGAGATGGGAGTGACTTTCCCAAGGTCACAGAGTTATAGCTGTCATTTACAAATGTCTCTTATTTTATGTATGTGTTTGTAAGTGGGTTATTTACTAGTTCTCCTCTACCAGGGAATTAGGATTCAGAGAGAAGAGTGCTCTAAAAATACTAATCGGCGTCTCTAAATGAGCTGATCCGCATTACTGGCCGGCGGGCCTGGCCTTTAAAAGGAACATGGAAAGCCGCTTCTTTCATTCTTGATTACTTTGCATTTATGGCCTTGGCTTTGAAAATTAGTTTACGTTCATGTCAGAACTGGACTAAACCCCAGAGTTTATCAGTCCTCTTTTCTTTTTTAAAAAAACCAGGAGTCCAGAGTATAAAGTGACTTGCCTGCCCTCAAAGATATGGCACGTGTCCTGGCCATCTCTTCAGGGTCCCAGCCCCCGCCCCTCCTGAGCAGTTTTCCGTGCCAGCTATGAGAGACCATTCAGCAAATTAGAACTAATTCTTTACAATTAGCGAACTTCCGTTGGCCAAAGAAGACTATGATCTTGTTCTGAGTGACAAAAGAAAAGAAGAAAAAAATTACTTTGAGCACAGCAGACTAAATTTCATTAGTGCTGAGAAGGTGCCATTGTCATTGTATAGTGCTATGTGCTGAGTAAAAGATTAAGGAGCTGGTATTATGCTAAAGGGAGCTCTCTTGGCCTAGTGGCAAGAAGCTGTGCTGTAATGCTGAAGGCACACGATTCAAGGCCAACAGTAGCTCTGTGGAGAAGGCTGGACAATCTCATTCCTTGTTATTAACTGCCTCTGAATACCCGCCGGAGAGTCAGCTATAGATCGGCACTGACTCTAGGGTACACAGCAACAATTACGGTAAAGAGATCTGAAAGATGGATGTTAAATGTTGGTAGGGGCGCAATTTCATTGCTCGCCACTGGCATATTTTTTGTAGCTTCTGCACAGTGACGACTAGGCAAAGGCAGGGACAGGTTTAGAACTCAGGCTGGCACTACTTTCTTTAACAGATTTCAGCAGGAGGTTTTACAGAATTTGGGAGGGGCAAAGGGATATTGATCTGTTTCATTTGTCAGAATATAGCTATGCAGAGCATTCCTACTGAGGTGAGACAGTTGAAATGGTTTTGGGCTTTTCAAAATTTGTGCTTTCAGTAAAGGAACTGATTAATATTAATAACATCATGGTTATCTTTTGGTAGTTTGAATCCAGTAGCTGCTCAAAGGGAGACAGATGGGCAAATTCTTGCCAGGCAATTTGCAGCCTCTGAAAACCGGCTGGAGGGTTAGCTATGGTCAGTTCCAACTCCAGAGCAATGAGGTTTTTTTTTTTAAAAAAAGTTTGATAATCTTTACATTTTAGTCTAGAGTGTAAAGCAACTCAGTTATTTGTCTTGTCCTGATGTGCTTGGCAATTAGTAAAAATTCCAAAGCTTTTTGACTTGATTTAATTTTTCATTAAATAATTGCCTTTAAAATGTCTATCACAGCACAACTCTGTCCTTATACCTCAAAATCCGTTTGTTTCCTCCTTGGTAAATTGTTAACTGGATTTCAGAATCATCTTGTTTTGTTTTGTCCCCTTCCAGGGTGCCTGGAATATTTGTTTAGTTCTATAATACACAGGTTTATTCCAAGTTTCAGTTTTGACTCAAAAAGGTATGAGCCCAAACCAAGCCTCGGCTGAATGTTGTGTTATCTTTAAGCCACAATAAACTGCCCTGTGTCCTGTGTCCTCTCTCAGCACCCACAAGTGGTGGTGATCTGGCTTTGTTTCATGAGAGCTTTCTTGGTAGAACGCATTATCTAGCACATGTAGAATATTATTTATTGTTCAAGGTCAGTCATCACTGGAAGGTTATTGCTGATGTTTACTCATCATAACAACATGCTGTGTTGATCTATGAACTCAGAATGCGGTTCCTGGTTTGCAGGGTATCGGTTTCACTACTTGGCATGTTATCTCTGAGGAACATGGATGCAGAAATATAGATATTCTTGCATAGTAGGTTCTTGGCTCTGTAGATAAGGAAGAACCGTTCCAGTGAGGACTATGTGTTTGCACCATTCCATAGTAGCAATAAAGACATATGTACTATTTCTTAGGGCACATCCCTTCTTTTTCTGGTTTTGGTCTTTTCATCATAGGATGGCATTAGCTCTGTGTCTGCAGGTGCTGTGCAGCCTATGGGGCTGGCTCTCGCTCTACATTTCTTTCTGCCGCCTGAACAAGCACCGAAGCTATGAGTGGAGTTGCCGCCTGGTTACGTTCACCCATGGGGTCCTCTCCATAGGCCTCTCGGCTTATATTGGCTTCATTGACGGCCCTTGGCCTTTTACCCACCCAGGTAGGTGGAGGATCTTAAGGGTTTTTTCCCTCTTAGGGATTTGTGATATGGGGCAATCTTAGGAGGATGGGAAAATCCCTGAGTGGAAAATTATTAAGTACTGGGCTGCTAGCTAACTGAAAGGCTGGCCAGAGGAACCTTGGATAAAAGTTCTGGGCTTCTACTTAAGAAAAACTAGTCACTGAAAATTGTATGCAAGACAGCTCTGCTTTGAAACACGTGTGCTCACCATGCAGCAGAGTTGACTCCAAGGTAGTTGTGGGCAGAAAGATGTAACATTTTCATAGAATAATGCACATTATAGTCTGCACTGACCATCTTAATTTTTTTCCTCTATTATCTCTGATATTGTATATTTTACCTATTCCTGCTTTTAAAAAATTATTTCAGTAAAAAAATATATATCTATAATAAAACATATACCATCACACATGTACGATTCTGTAACATTTTTTACGTTCTTCAAGTTATGCAACCACCACACCATCCTTTTCCAGATCATTCTACCACCATAAACATAATAACTGCAGGGCCCTCTAAACAAAAACTATCTCTTCTCTCCTCTTTCCCACCACATAAGCCTCTATTTTTAAAACAAATTTTAAAATGGTTGTTACATTTTAATTAATTAGAAATGTGAAAAACAGAAAGCCAATATCTACCTCCCCAACCAGATACAAATAGAATTGTAATATATATGCTTTTTGATAACCTAGAATAAACAGATACAAATAGAACTGTAATACACATATGTTTTTATAATCTGCAATTTTACTGAAATTGATAATGTAGTAGGGAGGTCTGGTGGCCTAATGGTAAGAAGCTGCATTGCAATACCAAAGGCATGCAGCTCAAATCCACCAGCTGCTCCACAGAAGGATGGGCGGTCTCCTCCTCTGCATTTTACAGCCTCTGAAAACCTGCTAGAGGCTATAAATCAATTCTGACTTAGTGGCAATGAGTTTGAGGATTTTTTTAGTATATTCAATGAGCTTCCTTTCCTTGTCTGTAATTATCGTTGCTATGTCCTGTCAGGTTGATACTAACTTTGTGATTCCATGTAATAAAGTAGAACTGACCCTTGGCGTTTTCTTGGCTCTAGTTTTCTGGGAGCAGATCTCCACTAGGTGGGTCTGAACCACCAACCTTCTGGTTAGCAGCTGAGTACTTAACTGTGTTTTAATTGATAATGTTATTAAATTTACTATCATTTATTTAACCAGCGCCCTGTTATTTTGGATAACTTTTTTTTAATTTTTTTTTTTTTTTTTTGGTATGTGTACTGTCAAATTGGATCTGACTGGTGCAGGAGGAGATTGTCCCTCCTCTGGCAGAGCATCTGGTGGATTCAAACTGTATACCTCTGGGACTGCAGTATAGCTTTTTGCCACTAGGCTACCAGAGCTCCCCTATTTTTATTTTTAAACTGCTAAATATATATGTTACTCCCTTCTTATCCAAAAATTGTACCTTAGAATGTGATTTAAGGAAAAATTCCTTATTTTCTTTTCTATACATTTTCTTGGATCCTCATATCAGGCTTCAGTTTAACCCTCAACTGTCAAACTGAGATGAAAGCAACTCACAGGTTTTATATTATTTAATAAAAGATTTTTAATGGATCTAAACACCTGAGATGCTTGTACTCTATGTTATTGGACTCAAGAACACATGAACTTCTAGGGTACTCTGCCACTGTCCAATAATGTAATTCTTTAAGCTAAAAAACTAACATTCAAAACAGAATGACTAAAGGGTCTGGAAACAGACCTTTTGCTGATTCAAAACAAAGAAAAAAACAGCAGAGGGTTTTTATTGAAAGGACAAGATTATTTCATGCTGCTCCGTTGAGCAGATGCTGAAATGATTGCTTAAATCACTCATTGAGGTTTGAGTCATCAGAGCAGCATTTCTGGGGGCCTGCAGCATCATACAGTTAGGTAAACACCAAGGTTTTATGTTTTAGTCTGTCTTTGCCTGCCATTGCTTTTTATCTCCTATGATTCCTGAAGGGGTGAAAGATAACACAGGGGCTCTGTGCAAGGCAGTCCAAGTGCCAGTTCCTCAGTTTGCGTCTGTCTTGGTTCGTTCCAGGCTCGCCCAATACACCTCTTCAGGTACACGTTCTGTGTCTCACCCTGGGCTACTTCATCTTTGACCTGGGCTGGTGCATCTACTTCCGGTCGGAGGGTGCCCTGATGCTGGCTCACCACACACTGAGTATTCTGGGCATCATCATGGCCCTGGGCCTTGGAGAGTCAGGCACCGAGGTAAATGCAGTCCTCTTTGGAAGCGAGATTACCAACCCTTTGCTTCAGCTCCGCTGGTTTCTCCGTGAGACCGGACGATACCACACTTTCACGGGAGACGTGGTGGACTTCCTCTTTGTGGCTCTGTTCACTGGAGTGCGGATTGGCGTAGGAGCTCGCCTCCTATTCTGCGAAATGGTCTCACCCAAACCCAAGTGGTTTGTGAAAGTCGGAGGGGTAGCTATGTATGCTGTTTCTTGGTGTTTCATGTTTAGCATCTGGCGCTTCGCATGGAGAAAAAGCATCAAGAAGTACCGTGCCTGGAGAAGCAGGAGGAGTGAAGAAAGGCAGTTGAAGCATAATGAACTTGTCAAGTCCCACTAGCCAACGCTGGCTTCAGACGATGAATGAGGTTGTCAGCTATGGGAACCAGGTTGAAAATACGGACTGTTACAGACTCATGCTTGTAACAAAAGTAGGTTACCAAAAAAGGGCTAAATTAATTGATCAGTTTGCTTAGTCTTTGAGCTAAGCCTTTGCCAGTGTTAAAACCCTAACTTCTACAGTGGCCCAGTTGTAGAAGGTGACACTATTTAGTGGTAGCTGTTTACTCAGAATGTATGCACATTGCCGTATACATTTCACTCCTGAGAGACTTGATGTTCAGATAACTTAGAAAGGAAGTGGAGAAATGCAAGTGGTGTATTTTCCTTGTTCCTTTGAGAATGACCTTCAACTAACATTTCCTCACATTTTCCATGTGGTAATTGGAGAAAGCTTTTCTCCAAAATTCTTTTTTTTTTAAGCAAAGGATTTTGGGGAAGATGCATGCCTTTGGCATTCTAGCAGTGCCTCAGGGCAGCTAGCTTTGTCCTCTGCTTAAACATGGAGGCTAGATGCATGGGAGAAGGAGGAGATGGAACCGGCAGTGGTGATGGGGCACTGCTGAACTCTTCTATCATAATTTTATCAGTGGTCTCCAGAACCACACCCAGTTTCAGTCAATTGCTAGGAAGACCCATGAGACAGCATAGAGCTGTGCTCATTGCTGTGATTTGTTATGGCAAAAGGATGCAAAAGAAAGCCAGCAAAATCCCAGGGAACCAGCTTCTAGAGTCCTAGCCCAGGCACTCACACAGGATGTGCTTGCTTCCTCTAGCACTGAGCTGTGGCAATACATGTGAGGTGATGGAGTGGGGAGGTCACTCAGTGATCAGGGTATTTATTAGGGCTGATCGAGTAGGTGCCTCTCTGCCTGTCATGGACCAAAATTCCCACTCTCAGAAGGAAAGCAGGTGTTCTGCATAAACTCTGTTATCTGTGCAACATGTACAATAGTGTAAGCACAGTGAGCCACTTTGCCCCCGTTAGTGGGGGCAGTCCTCTTAAAATCTGAAGTTCCCAGATACTGGCCTAGAACCAACCTCGCAAGCAGGCCTGGAATCCATGGAGAGCAGGTCAGTCCTGGTATTTAACACTTTTTTCTTTCTTTCCTTTTCTTTACAAAAACTACATAGCGAGGGCTTTGGATATGACTGACTCTGGTATGGGTAGATTTACTGAGTCCTGTTGTACGGGTTCTGCCCTACCAGGAAAACCGTATTTTACTTTTGAAGGCTTTTGTGCATTAATCTCCTTGACATGAGAGGCTATGACTAAATTCCATAGGGATTTACTCCATGGAGCCCACTGTGCTTGAGACGGCGGTTTAGGTTTCAGCTCTGCTGTCCATACTGCCAACGAGAACCAAAGACTTAAAAGGATATGTGTGTGCTGGCTTCAGGGTGACGAAGCCGATTTTTGTTGTTGCTGTACCTTTCAGAATTATCTCATTTAATTCTCTCTTTGCTGCTGCTGCTTCCTCTAATTGGTGCCACTCTCTACAAAGCATTATGACAAGGCCAGTCCTGGAAGAAAAGAAAAAAAAATGAGTATTTCTTAGTGCAAAATTCTCTAACATTGTAATTCTGAAGGCATATAGTTTGAATCCACCAGGTGCTCCACTGGAGAAGGAGGGGCAATCTCCTCCTGTGCCAGTTGCATCTGACTTGACAGCACACAACCACCACACAAAACAACCCAACCTAACAAACAAACACCCAAAAATCTTTGACCTCACCCATGAGGAACAAAGCATAAATTTAAATTAGGAAGTTAGGAATTAAGAATTCCTGGATTATACACTAATTTTGCTACTCACTTGCCAGATTACCTACACGTAGGTCGCTTGTTTACTTGTTGCCTGAGTTTAAACCTGCTGTGGAGGAATGAAATAATGGCACTGTGTGCTTCATAGGGATATAGTGGGATTTTACTAACAGTCCTTAATGGACGGAAAAGGGACGTTTTATTTATTTATTTATTGTATATTTATTTATTTATTTAACTCTTTTACTTATATCAGCAGGGACCGGCTCAATTCAGGAGCAAGTGTGTGGTGCTACTAAAGTCAAGGCTGGAGGTCAGAAGTGTCAGTCCATTCCAGGGTCACTGGTATTACTCAGGTGATGTTTGTTGTGTGCCATCAAGTCTGAGCCAACTCACAGCCAGACTTCCAGTGGGTTTTCAGAGGCTGTAAATGGCACCAGAGGAGAATGACCATCTTTCTCCTGTGGAGCAGATGGTAGATTTGAACTGCCTGCTTTTGTAAAGCAGTGTAAGTCCTTACCCACTAGGCTACAGAGAGCCAGTTAGCTTAATGAATGGTCTTGAAAGTGGATGTCATTCACCACAGAAACCAAGCATGAGGGAGTGATTGGAACCACATGAAGTGATCTGTACTTTGGGAAAAGTAAAGGCATGTGAACAGTGGCTCTTTGTACTGTCTAACCAAATACTGCCATTTGGTTAGAGTTGTACTGGGCTTTGAAATAATATGACAACTTCTCAACTCCTCCTTTTCCCCTCTGGTGATCAAACAGAAAAGAGAGAGAGAAAAGCAAAAATGCTATTGCCATCAAGTTAATTCTGACTCACAGGGACCTTACAGGACATAGCCAAACTGCCCCATAAGGTTTTCGAGGTGGTCGTCTTTGCTGAGGCAGAGTGGCACATCTTTCTCCTGTGGAGCAGAGAGGCTGGTGGGTTCAAATCACTGACCATTCAATTGAAGGCTTAACCAGGTTGCCCCCAGCTTCCTCCTTCTAAGATCAGTGTCCTAAAATACTGGTGAATTACTTTCCAACAAAAGTGTGGTTGAAGTAGGATGCTGGGAATGCTGATTTTTAGCAAAAGACTAGTTTAAAAAAAAAAAAAAAGCATTGCTTGGCACACGAGCTTTTACAAAAAAGAAAGAAGTGAAAAAAGCTGGCTCTTGAATTCTGGCACAGTGCAACCTGTTCCATACCAGACAAATGAATAGGCTTAATCTTGTACCCGTTCTTTTCTCCCGACTCCTTAAAAGTGAATGGTTCACAGAACTTGCCATTTTGGGGACACTCAAGAATTATGTATTTTGGGATTTTTTTTTTGTTTTGTTTTTTTGTTTTTTTACACTAGCAAGAAACCTTGGTAACTAGTAAGGGAAAGGAAATTCCTTATTTCAGCTTTATTTGATGTTATGGCTAATAACTATGAAGAAACCTCTCTGAGAGAAAATGTGACGTGAGGATGACTCAGCAGTTAAGATGCTGAGTTTTTACATCCCGGGTAAATGAAGGGCTAATTAACCTGTGGTATGAACCAGCAAAATGAAATCCTCATTTGCATTTGGATTACTATGTAATAATTATTAACACTGCCCAAGAAGGATTTATATATAACGTTTGTACTCAGTTTTATAAAAATAAACAACTTTATATCAATCAGCACAGTGTCTATATTTTTTATTGTGGTTTTGACAAATTAAAAAAAAAATTTAAAAAGGCCTTTTGCCCTGAATAAATGTTGAACCATACTCATGCTCATCAGGGAAATGCTTATCTGCTGTTATCATTAGATAACATTACAAACTATTATTTATTTCTGGGGTAGCAATCAAAATACAGAAAGCAGTTTGCAAAAAAAGGACAAACCCCCCCTAAACCTACTGGGGTGGTGTCAATGCTGACTCATAGTGACCTCCAGGGCAGCTCTGAATGGCCCTGTTGTGATTTGAGTGAAAGTTTAAAGAGAAAATTGATTTTCCATCCAGCCATTCATACACATTATGTTTCGTGACACTGCGGTGCAGGGCTCACATTGCAATTTCACTTCCCACTTCCTCCTTGTGTTTCAAGTTTCTATTTGTCCCTTTCTATACCTCTCTGCCTTCTATCTTTGGACAAATGCTGCCCTTTTGATCTTATCTAAGGAGAGTTTGTGCCTTTATAGTGTTACTGGTCACTTTTTAGGGTTACTTGCCTTGAAATTGACATGGATGACTTCAGTTCCAAGCTTGAAGAGTGACTAAGTGCCACACTGTCAGGGGTTCCCCCAGTCTCTTTCAGGCTTACAGTAAGCTTGGTTGGTTTTTGGGGTTTTTTTTTGTCTTTTTGTTTTATAGTATGATTTTGAATTGTCTATGTTTTTTTCTCCTCATCAGGATTGTTACTCTTTTCAGAATGGTCAGCAGTGGTAGCCTGGCACCATCTAATTCTGGTTACTGAGGATTATGGAGACTGAAGTTCATATGCTCCATTAGTCCTTAGGACTAACAAGTCTTTGATTTTCTTCATTCTTCTTTGCTTCAGAGAAACCAACAGCTGTACCTTACATGGCTATTTGCAAGCTTTTTGATGCAGAAGATTTGGTGGCATAGTGACAAGGAGTTGTGCTGCCAACCCAAAGGCATATAGTTCAAATCCACCAGCTGCTCTGTGGGAGCAAGATGGGCAATCTTTTCAACTTCTGTAAACCCATTGGAGGGCCAGCTATGAGTCAGTCCCAACTCAGCATGTAATGACAACAACTCATCAAAGTAAGATACAGAATATTGTGTTTGCAGACTATGTTATAACAGCCATAAATCTTTATGGATACAGACTGCTACAAAATTTCCTGTGAAGTGGTTGTTAAATTTGTCCCCTGACCTTTGGGCTAACTGCTGAGTACTTAACCCATGGTGCCACCAGAGCACACTTGCCAAAAGAGGAGAACTTAATTTTTGGTTCTGTGTTGGCAACTGCCTTGAAAAGAATAGGAAATAAGCTCCATGAAGCCAAAACTTTTTTTTTTAAATAAAATTTTTCTTAAATACTGGTTTACTTACAAAGTGTATATGTATTGTTTTTCACACAGTCAAAAACTCTGACTGTTCAGAACCATACTTCTGGTGTCTAAATCTGTTAAGGAGAGTGTTGTTAGCCACCACTGAGTTGGCTCCAATTCATGGACTGTGACAGCAGAGAAAAATGCTTCCTGGTCCTCTACCATTCCCATGGTCAGATGTGAATTGGGCTGCTGTGATCCATGGCACTTTTCATTGGCTAATTTTTTAAAGTGGTCACAGTGCCCCTCTTCATAGCCTGTCTTAGTCTAGAAGGTCTCCTGGAATCTGTTAAGCATTATAGCAAAATGCACACTTCCACTGATGGGTGTTGGAAGCTGGTTGGCTGAGCATCAAACCTGGGACTTCTGCATTAAAGGTTCCACCACTGTCTTCTTGAACACATAGTTGTTGTGTGCCGTTGAGTTGCTTGCAATTCATAGTGACCCCGTTTACAATATAAACCCTGCCATATCCTGAGCCAATTTCATTGTCTCCAACACATTTAACCCCATTACCCCAGTCACTATGTCAATCCATCACATCCAGAGTCTTCCTCTCTTGAACTGACACTATCCTTCCAAGCATCATGTCCTTTTTCAAGGTCTGGTCACTTCTGGCAACATGCCCAAAGTATGTGAGCTGGGGCTTCAAAATCTTTGCCTCCAAGGAGCAGATTGGTTTCACCCTCTCCAGGACACACCTGTTTGTACTTTTGGTGGTCCATGGTATGTTTAATACTCTTTTCCAGCACCACAACTCAAAGGCATGGACAGGTATTCAATAAACATGTTCAAATAAGCAATGAGGAAATGAGAAGGTGATTTAAAATAAGCCCCATTAGAATATCTCCTAAATAGGTGTGTCTATAAATTGGGTCACTAATGAGACTTTTCTGCATACAGGACTAGGATTGCTTGACCCTGGGGAGTTTCTTCTTTGTTAGACTGATTCTTCTGAAGGCACTGTATAGATTAAATCTTTAAAACAGTTGAGAGATACAGAAAGCTGAGAGGGCTGTCTGGGACGTTTTTACCGTTACAGCTTTGGGTTAATATGGAGATTTTCATAATTAAAAAAAAATATGTCTGATTGACTAACCACTGGTTTAATGAAATCCTTTGCTTACCATCTTCTGAAGCTTTCCCACAGCAAAATGCCTTCTTTGCCTCACAGCTAGAACCTTGGGTTGGCCTAAGTTTGGAAAGATCTTGGAAGCAGTCTGCCAAGAGGTTTTGTATGCAAGGAAGAGAAGGTGAATTAGCATACAGTCCCAGTTTGTTTTATTCCTGAAGCTCAAGTACCGAGGCATTCTTGAAGGAAAGAGGGGAACTCATTTTTCAAATGTATGATTTGATGAGTCATTTGGCCCAATTAATTTGATACTTACACTGTAAAATTATTAGAATAGAGGAAAGTAAGAAATTTCATATTTTTTTTAAAAAACTACTTATTAAGTTTGGGGCTAAAGTTTGCACTTAGTCATTGTATGTAGAGGAATGAAAGTCATTCTGGCTATAGGTACAAAATACAGTTTTTCAGGATAAACGTGTCATGCTAGGATACACCAGCAGGTGGCAATATGCCCTGGCCTCATCATTAGGAAAGCGATTTGGAACCCTAATCGGCTTCTAGTCTTTCCAAAAATAAACATTACAAAATTAGCTGGCTGTGCCCTGAACTTAAAAAATCAAGCAGTAAAGAGTCATCTCTGGACTTTGTTTATCTTTTCTTTCTTTCCCCCTCCCTGCTCTAACGTCAGTCTTAGCTCATGCAACTATTCAGGGATAATGATCCTTTCATGAACTGTTGCGGAATGTCTTTTAGAAAAAGCATTGTTAAGAGGTAATGGTTTCCTCCCTCAGTATCCAATGTTTATTAGTTTTATTTGCCACTTGATTTTCACAAAATGGCTGAAGTCAGCTACCAACTCAAGTTTAAATCCAAGTCTGAAAATAACTGGATAGAAAAGGATACTACTTTAGATGTCACCAGCAAAATTAAAGAACTGCATGTATGAATGTATTATTAAATTGCCACACTAAATTGTTAGGTCATAAAACAAAAGATACGTAAACGTATATCTATATTTTGTGGGGGAAGGAGGAACAAATCCGAAAAAAACCAAAACCTTGGGGAACGCTTCAGAAAGAACAGTAATGTTATTTACTGGATAAATATGCTTTATTCTCCCGTTTCTTTCCACAGCAAGCCTGTTAAGTCGTGGAAAGCACCATGCTTTCACAATTTGGCAAATAATACATTTGATTTTGCCAAGGCTGAAACAGGCTAAAAGCAATATTTATACCAGGAAATCCTGGCTCCAAGGAGGCTCCAATTCCCTAAATCCTCTTTTTTCCCTCAGGGCGCCCGCCCCGCCCCGCCCCCAGTCCCTCGGCCTCAGCCCCCTAGTCCCCACCCCCACACCAAGCGGGCTTGTGCGCGGAGGCCCCTCGCCCCGGCCAGGCCAGCAGGTGCCCCAGGTGAACGCCCAGCGCGAGCAGCTCTCGGGCTGGGTTAGCTACTTCAGAGAGCAGGGATCTGCGTCCAATCGATACCTGTTACCAGAAAGTAAGGGCAATTTCTATTTTCAGTTTAGGAATGTTTCTAAGACGAGGGGGAAAATTTCCCTACACAGGCGGTTTTAAGTCCTCGAGTCTAGGGGGTGCTCAGGGGCAACCTTCGGTTAAAGCTGAGTCAGTACACATTAATTAAATCAGAAAGCACAGCTCTCCGGCATGAACGCAGCCCTAATGGTGACTAAAGGCTCGTTCGTGGGTGGAACTCTCGGGCGCAGGACAGGTCCCACCTCCCTTCACCTAGTGGAACTACTTTGTCGTTCCTCTAAACAAGGCTCCGGCGGAGGGGTCAGCGCGGCGACGGCGCGAAATCCCGGCCCGCGAGCGGAGCGGCTCGTGCGGCGCCGAGTGAGGGCCGAGTGCAGCGCGAGGGGCCCGAGCGCGGCGGAGGGATCCCGAATCCCGAGTGAGGCGGCTTCCCGAAGTCAGAGGAGAGGAGGCCAAAATAGTCGGCGGGGGAGGGGAAAGAGCTTGCTCGCGCTGGACGGGGCTGGGGCCGGGAAGGCAGAACCGGAACCGGAACCCGCGCGCGCGCCTGCAATTTGTCGCGCAGCCCCTTAGCCGGCGTGTTCCCCGCCCTCTGCGCGCGCTCCCGCCCGGGCCCCTAGGACCCGGCGAGCGGGCCTTGCGCGGTGAGTCCTCGCTGCCTCCGCCCGCAGGCGTCCAGGGCTGGAGCTTCCAGGCCCGGCCAGACGGGAACCTCCCGCCCCTCGCGGGAACCACCACCTCCCGGAGCGTCGGGGAGGAGCCGCCGCCGCCGCCTCTGCCGACTGCGGAAGAGTCTGGGCCCAGAGGGATGGGGAGCAGCCCGCAGTGCTGAGAAACCCAAGTCCCTGTCACTTCGCTGCGCGGGACCCCCTTCCTCCCCAAGACCTGAGTCGTGGTGGGGGCGGCGAGGCGGACGCGAGTGACCCTCCGCCCCGGGGACATGGAGCCGCGAGAGCCTGGCGTGGGACGACCCGAGACGCTGCCGAGGCAGCAGCGAGGAGCCGCCGGCAGCCCCAGATAGAGCGGCGACCACAGGGCCCCGGCCCGGCCTCGGCTGGGAGTTTGCGGCCCCCGAGAGCCCAGAGGAGGACCCGCCGCTCGGCCGGCATCGGCTCCATCCGTAGCCCGGGAGGGATCCCCGGCTCCTCGTCCCCACTGCTCGCGGACTTCCCACCGTGACGAAGTTTCCCCCCTGGTGCCTTCTGGAGGATTTATCACTCGCTTTAGGACTCGCCTCCTGGCGAGTTTGACTTTTCTCCGTTGGTTTTGGGAGATAACTTGTTTTGCTCCAGCCCGTGGTCCTTTTCCTTGACCCCTGCCCATCGGATGTTCTAGATGACTGAATGGAGTTTTGAGTTGGACTTTTGTGTCCTTTACGGAATTGGGCCTGATCCCAGAGCTTTGGGGGTGGGGTGGAGGTGTTACTGGAAAATGCAAGTTGGATAAAAGGAGGACCTCTCGCCAAGGGCCCCAATGAGTGGCACACAGTCTACTATCACCGACAGGTTGGTATGAAGCGCCTCCGCTTAGCCTCTTCCATTCGGCCTGTCCGGGCAGAGGCAGCTATTGCCTTTGACTAGTGAGGCTGACAGGCATCGCAGAGAGGGGATGGGTTCGGAGCTGGTCGTAGGGCTGCTGTCAGACTGCTGACCGGTTGCATTTGGAAAGGTCCAGGTTTTCTGGAGAGAAACTCTTTTTCTTTAGAGTCTTCAGAGAAAAGAGTGAACCCTGGTCGGGGCTATTAGTATTCTGTACTCATCTTGGAACCAGAGGAAGGTCGTTTTGGGTGAAGGTCAATGCCTGAAGCAGACTGGGTATTGGTGCTTCCTCAGTGTCACTCCTGTGCCGGGGTCCTCAGACACCGTGCTGTGAACTTGATTTCGAGCCTGCAGCACGGCGATTTAGGAACTTGATGGCTTTTACGACTGACCTGCACTGGGTTATCTCATAATTTTCTAGAATTTTTACAATATCACCAGATCATGGACTATTTTGCTGCAGGCAGTACTAAGGAGCTTGGGGAGGGATGCAGGAAAATCGTGAGAGTTGATTTTTTTTTTTAACGTGTTGAGTTTATTGTTGAGTGAGAGTTGATTTTAATGACTATCAATATATTATTTTCCAAAAATTTAGCCTTTGAGGCAAAAATGAAGTACAAATGTGGCAGGTGGGTTTGTGGAATTCCTTCTTGTACCTGGAACACTTCCATCATCATGTTTGGTGAACTGAACTAGAATGTATCTGGTTGAAGTGGAGCTCCTTGCTCTTTAAGTTATTCGTTAGAATACAGGCTAAGAAATACAAGGATATTTATTCTTTGACCACTTTTTATTTCACTATTTACTTAAGTCTATTCTGGGACCAAATTTCAGCTTTTTTTTTTTTTTTTTAAGAAGTCAATCTTCACACTGTTAACATATCTCACACACACACACACACACACACACACAGAGTCACATAACTGATTTAGAGTGTCAGGTTTTTAAAAACACTTTGATGAAAAGTGCAACAGTACAGCTCCTTCAGAAGGTCATTGAGTTTCCTAAGAGAGTTTTCTCCAATTGTGAGACTAATTTGTTGATTTTAAAAAGGCCAAATTCCATTATCATACCAAACAGCTACTCCAGAAACAGAAGAACTTCCTCTTCCTGTTGATGCTTTACAGTGTCATGTGAATGTTCACCTAAAAGATTCCATTAAATATTTAAACTATAGTTATCCTTTGGTTGTGTATTCTTTAAAATTTGTTTTAACATTGATTTACATAAATTTTAATCTTCATGGAGCACACTCAGTAACAGTAGTCACAGTGCTTATTTGCATCCTTCTTGTCATCCACTTATAGAGTGTTTTCCTTCTGAGAAATCATTTTCATGGCACTATGGGAATTGCTTTCCTAGTTCATTCAAGTCTTGATATTTTCTATTGAGCCTGTGGACAAAAACTGATTAGAAACTAATGTAGTGTTGGTAGTTTTTATTGTAATGCTGAAGGTGTTGAATTTTGTAGAAACAGGACCCAGAATCCACAATTTATCCCTCATACAAATCACCTAAAAGGCTCCAAATGATGATCTTTCATCAGCTTTGTATCCCAGGACTTTTCCTCATATTGTTTTTATCTTGGAAATCCAGGGATTTATGTCCCTTTTATAAGTGAGATGTACTTACAGACATTAGGTTAACTAGTATGCAGTTACTGAAAGCTTATTCATTGCCAGGCACCGTGCTAGGCATAAAAGATATATATTCCAAGTGTAAGAGTAGCCTGCACGTTGATTAGTGTCCTTAAACTGGTTAAAGGATTGCCTGATTTTATATCTTTTTAGGAAAGGGGAAAATAATCCTTTAAAACTAGCTTTATTTAATAAGCTCCTAATCAGTAGAGAGTTGTACTTCCAGCCCAAAGGTAGAGAGTTCAAATCACCAGCTGCTCTGAGGGAGAAAAATGAATGCTCTTCTCCTGTGCAATATTTACAGTCTCTGCAAACCAGCTGGAAGGTCAGCTATGAGTTGGTTCTGATAGACGACAATGAAAATTTTTCTTAATAAGACAGAGTCATTAGTTCAACTCAGCAACCCTCCATAGGGTTTCTGAGACAGTACTCTCAAGGAGCAGCTGGTGAACTTTAACGGTGACTTTTTGGTTAGCAGTGCATAACAGTAGGCCATAAAAACCCCTTATAAGAAGACAGTATACTTACTTATTTAGAGGTTTGCGGTTCAAATCCACCAGATGCTCTGCTGGAGAAGGAGGGGGCAATCTCCTGTACCAGTCAGATCTGATTTGACGGTACACTTAAAAACAATACAATAAAAATAAAAAATTTTTTAAAAAAACAACAAAAAAAACCCCAAAATATTCTTATGTGACTGCCACTTTCAGAGTATATTGTTCTCTAAATACCAAACATCCATTCGCTCTTTAGGAGGGTGGTCCTGATTTGAATAGATGTTGGGGTGAAATCTGGAAGTACTGGTTTAGCAATATTACTGAGCCAGGGGGCCTTCACAGAGTTATAGAGTGTAGAATAGTCCCTTACTTCCTCTCAAGGATACCTACTTCAGTCTCTTTTCACTAACACCAGTGTATTATAGGTATATTTTGCTGATTCTTGAGCTAATGGTAAATAACAGTGGCAGTGTGGCTTTTAAAAGATCCTTTCAAGTTTGAAGGACTGTATGTGGTGTGGCTTTGTTTTGTAGAGTGTGCAGAACCACCAGGCCAGCTGTGTGAGTTAGAGTTCTTTCATTGTGGTGCTTCTGACTACAGAGTGTGTCTGTCCTCAGCTGAAATCAGACTAGCTGGTTTGGGCGTTGTTCTGTTTTGCAGTTTGTGGCAGGCGACACATGGCTGAACAAGATAAGAAGGGTTTTATTCTTGTGGTAGGGACGTGCTGGGGCTGGGATGGAATTCAGCTATGTTTAGGTTATGATTGGTCACTTTGGGTACTCAGAACTCTTATATCCTGTGATTATTTTGCAATTAATGTAGTACGTTCCCTCTCTTCCTTTTCTTCTCCCCCCTCATCCTTACTCTCCTTTCTTATGGCATAGTCATAGATTTAAAGCCCAAACTAAGTTCATGGTAGCTTCTGTCTTTATGTAATATGTCCTGTATAGCCTTTTTCTAAAAAAAAAAAAAATGTTAAGCAGCTTGTGAGTACTTGCTGGTTTCTTGCTTTGTAACTTTTGTGAGACCCGTAAACTGTAGTTTTAATCTTTTAGCATACATAGGCTCAAAACCTAGTACTGTTTTTAGGTCTTCGTCGATTGCTGCATTCAGTCATGAAACAGGGTCTAGTTGTTTCTCATCTTCCTGGTTGTCTTTCCATCTCTGAGAGTTTTGGGAACCTGTATTGAGACAGTGACTGCAACAGTGGGCTCAAACATGGTGGACATCTTAATGATAGTGCAAGATAGGGCAGGGTTTTCGTCTGCTGTTCGTAGGGCTTATATGAGTCGTAGTGGACTCAACAAGCACCTAATGACAGCTACATAACACACATGAGTTGGAATTGACTCTGTTGGCAGCTGATATTGTACAGCAGTTGAGATTTCTGAGAAGCAAAATGGGTTGAATGCTCTTTCAGTGAATAAAAATTATTTCAGATAAATTCTGTAACAGTGATGTTTTTGGCCACGATACAGTTAGAGTTGTTATAAATGAACTCTCTTGAAATATGTGGACATTTATTCCTTCCTGTGTTTATATATTGCTTTTGATTTGTACATAAAGAAAGATTTTTGATGTGATGACTCTTTATTAGCACCGAATTCAGCCTTTTTTTTTGCTTAAGCAAGCTTTTAACATAACTATAGGAGCTTTTGATTTTCTATGCATGTTAGGTGCTGTTGGGCCAGTTCTGACCCATTGTAATCCTGTGAACAACAGAACAAAATACTGCCTAGTTCTGTGCCATTCTCAAAATCATTTATTGGGAATGGCAAAGGACACACCGACAAAGGAGATTAATCAGAACTGACTTTGACAAGCACTGTGGCAATTGGACAATTAAAACAGACATTCGGATGGCGGGGAAGAAGAACAAACTGGGGAGGAGGGTAGAGAGAATGGTGCAGCAATGAAGGAATGAAAACCCAAAATCCCTGTAAATGTTCATTAAAACTAATAAAATTTAATAATTAAAAAAATCATTTATTGGAACTCATTGTTGTAATCACTGTGTCAGTCCATTTCATTGAGGATCTCCTTTTTTCTCTCTGCTTTACGAAGCATGATATTCTTCTCCAGATACTTCCTGATAGCATGTCCAAAGTATATGGGAGGAAGTCTTGTCATCGTAAGTCTAAGGATTGTTATGGTTGTACTTCTTTCAAGACAGATTAGTTTGTTTTTCTAGCAGTCAGTGCCAATACTCAGTGTTCTTTGCTAACACCTTCATATAAGTCAATTCTTTCATCTTATTTATTGCCCAGGTTTTACATGCATGCAAAATGATTATCAATACTATGGCTTAATTCAGGGGCACCTTACTCCTCAAGGAGACATCACCTGGTAAATGAACATTTTCATCAACTTTTTCTACAAAAATTGCCCTAGAATGCTTTTGATAAAGAGCAGGAAATAAAACAAGAAACAAAACACTATTTTCAAGTTGTGTGAGTTATCTGAAAGAAAGAATTATTTGTTATATTTACTTAGGAAGTAATTTTTATACATACAAAATTGAAATTGCAATTTCTAGAGAGAGACAAAAGTACATTAATTTGTAGTTTTACATAAGTGAAGATAATGCAGTATAAATAAAAAATACAGAGCTGTGTAGATTTCCTGATTAATGATATGTTTAGAAAATGTTCTGAGTTATTTAGTGGGATAAGAGAAGCTTTATTTGAAATCATTACAAAATGTATTAACCTGGTCTTGCTTTTTTATAACATTTGTAGTGTACTCTTGTTAAAATGTTACATAACTGAGATACCATATAGATTTCTTTGTCTTTTTAACTGAATTTAAGTTTTCAATTTGAAGATGAAAGTTGAGGCATACGTTTGTGTCACCCAGAAAGCAACACCGTGGAGCACTGAGAATTCAGATAAAACTGTATGGAAGTCTTTGTGCATACTTAGCTGCTGATTCTAAAAACCCTCCAAAAGTGAGTGTGGACTGCTTACCAAATTGATAGGTATTACTTGACAAAATATTTTAATGGCTTTCCAGGATTGACAGGAGGGATTTGTATAATATGGTTGTGGACAAAGTACTAGAAAGCTTTTTATTAAATAAAAAAAATTGACCATACCACATTTTCACAAGAAACAGAATTTCCTTCTGCCTCATCTGTTAAAATTTGGTATTGATTTGTAACATTATAAATATTCTGTTTCCTTGTAAGTAAAATGTTGCTTCTTATTAGGTACAGGGAGTAGATCTTGATTTATACTAACTCTGTATGTCAAAGGAAAACTGCCCCATAGGGTTTTCTGGTCTGTAATCATACCTGAGTCTATTTCCCTTTGCCTTTCCTGATTGCTACATAGGTTCAAATACCAGTGTTTTGGGTCAGCAGCAGAATGCTTAACTGTATGACCAGCAGGATTCCTTTTTGAATAAATAGTCTCGTGTATGTAATAATATTCAGTGGTAGTAAAATTGACATTTATATTTCCTTCAGGTTGGGGCCCCATACGGTTTCTCTCTTTTACCCATTAGGAAATCGAGGTTCATAGAGTTAATATAAAATTAGAAAGGACACCTAAAATTTTAATCTAGGTTTTCTGGCTCTGAAGTTCTTTACTTTTTTTCCTTTTTGTCTTTGTGTGTGTGTGTGTGTGTGTGTTTTGTCCTACTTTCCTTTAGTTAAATTTCCAAACTGAGCAAATCACAGTTAAAATGTTTCTGTTACAGGGTTCTGGCTGGTACCTTATTCATTCTAATTTTAAATATCTCTAGGGGATAATGCTTTCATCATTTCCTCAGGAGACTGGACAACAATCAGATCGCTGTTGTAGTCAGGAAGTTTTTCTTTATCTTTAGCACAGACTTTTAAGTTGTCATGTTAGTTGTATATACTTAGTGTACCAGGCTAAATACTGCACGCCTCTCATTTTGTATGACTCTTAATGGTTCAGAAAGTTATTACCCTCTACCCTTATTTTCTGGTTAGCAAATCCCTAATCTAAAGATCAACCTATCTCCTAATATTTTATTAGATTTTCCCCGGACTGCTCTCCTAGTACAAAATGTGACACCCCTCCTCCCCACCCTCATGGCTGTCTTAGAACAAAATGTCATAGATACTATTATGTGTTATTAGGTATGGTTGAGTCAGTTCCGGCTCATTATGACCCTGCGTAAAACAATAAAACAGTGCTCGGTCCTGCACCATCCTCACAATCTCTGTTGTAAGGCTTGTGTCTGTGATTTATCTTCATCAGTATTTTGGAGCAGCCAGTTCCAACTCGACTTTTACTGTGATTAAAGGGAATTTTAATTTCTCCAGAGATGACCCAAAATTGAGAGTAAAGAGATTGTCAAGATAATTTTAATTCACTTATTTTGGACGATTTTTAGAATGGATAGAGGAGAAGGGATAGTCAAAAAACAATATATAAAGTTATGCAAACAGCATAATTACCAAATTGACTAATTAAGCAATTACATTGTAAAAGGTTTTTTACAAAATTACTTTTTCAAGTGAGTGACAAATGAGTTTGTTGCTGCTGTTACTAGTTGCCATTCCAAGTCATTGCAACCTGGTGTCTGTAGAGGACTACTCAGAGAGTTTTAAAGACTGTGACCTTTTAGGAGCAGATCACCAGGCTTGTCTCTGAGGCACTTGTGGATGGACTTGAACAGCCAGCCCTCTGGTCAGAGGTCAAGCACCTCACTGTGCCAGCAGGATAGGGTTTTAGCCATTGTTGATTAAAAATCACTCAGAAGTGATAGTAAAGCATCTCTGAGTTAGTAAGTAAGTGAAGAGTTGTGATTGTGACTGAAATTTAAAACATATATTGGTATATGGTGAGATACATCTGCAAAGTGTTACTTTTCACCTCCCCCCTAGTAACTTTTCAGTTTGCATTTCCTTAAATTGTGTGTTGCTTTTTACAGGTTTGTTTTGTTTGTTTGTTCATTGAAATTATTTCTGTATATT
Organism: Elephantulus edwardii; assembly: GCF_000299155.1. Lineage (NCBI taxonomy): Eukaryota > Metazoa > Chordata > Mammalia > Macroscelidea > Macroscelididae > Elephantulus > Elephantulus edwardii. The sequence goes on along the minus strand of NW_006399921.1, from coordinate 5,384,518 downwards.
AATAAAAATATGTTTAAAATGTATGACATATTTGTTCCTGTAAAAACTATAGTTTTAACATTTTACTTTGTTGACACTTTATTTGCATGAATTATTATTGATGGCAAAAGACAATAACAGAAAAACCCAATATTCAAATTATAGAAGATTATAGAATTCTAGATCTTTTATTACAAAGATACTTTATACTGATACTACTTTAAGTGAAGTAGGTGTTTTTATTCTTTTGTGTTTTGCTAGTAAGTTTGCTTCTTCAGATCTTAGAACTTTAGAAACATGCCATGTTTGGTGCATTTTACTTTTTAACTTCTAGAATTTCTAGAGCACCAGAATAGTCATAAATGAAGGAAGTTGTTAAGACAGCATATGACTCAAAGAGAAGCTCGTGAAATTAGTGTCTGGAATAATTGTCACCTTTTTAAAAATTTTCTTTAATTTTCACCTGCAGAGGTAATAAATACACAGTAGTGTTGAAGGTTAGAAATTATGCCTAAATTATATTTATTACTGACTTTTAATACAAGAAAAATACATTAAGTTTTTACCTCATTGAATTAGTATGCATCAGTGTAGCTGACAGTTTAAATTCATCCCAAAGCAGAATCTTTTACTAATTTAAATGCCAAATCCTGGTTTTTGAGATCATAGTCACATGACAGGCCTGGGTGGCTTCCCAGTCTTGAGAGAAAAGCAGATCTAATGGCCAGTGAGAAATTAGATGTTCTGTCTTGGAACTGTAAGTAGCAATTTATGGAGAAATTGGAAATATATAGGAGAACCTAAATTAATTAGCTACTTGACATACTGCTTTTTCTTTCAAAGTTATAAAGCCTTTTGTGGTCATTTAAATCTATTATTCAGAGACTATAGTTTTGTTAAGTGTTACATGTAGGTTTTCAGGTTCATGCACTTGAGATCTAAGAAGGTTTTTTAGATTTTCCGTGGATTTACAACACCAACCACTCCTCTTAAAAAAAAAACAAAAACAAAAACACACACCCTCCAAAAAGCCAAACAAATAGAAACCACGCCAAACCATTCAGAAAAGACCAAAACCAAGACACTTCCCCAGCATGTGAAGCGATTACATGTGAAGTTAATCATGTAATGGAGGCGGTGGCTCTGTCTAGTCCAGAGCAAATCCCAAAAAAACCACTTAAATACACATAGGAAATCTTGTGCAGGTGCTTATGTGTGACCTTCTATAGATTTAAAATAGGTTATCTGCCTGTGTTCCAGACATAAACTAATATGTTGTGGTCTGCCCAGAACAGTCAGTGTGGTTTACTCGGAGGAAGTGGTTCTTGTGGGTGAATGATCATTTCAGAGATTGTTGGTGGCACATGCACTGTCAGCTTATTTCCTGTTCCATAGACTGTTTAGGCAAGACTTTCTCAGGGCAAATACTGCTGAAAAGGTGTTTAAATATTTGTAGTGGTCAGATATGTAGCTAAAATGTTGTATAATGTTTACCTCTTTGGTGATATGAAGGTTAAATTAGTATTTATAAAGAGTTTTGAGATCCTGTGATGAGAAGTAGAGGCAGGTTCTTAATCATGTTTGCAGGTTATTGGCTGTATCCAGATATTACTCAGATCTAAGTAAAACCATGTTCATGTTGTTATGTGCTGTCAGTCACTTGTGACTCATAACGACCCTATGTACAACCCTGCTCTATCCTGTGCTATCTCACTGCCTCTGACACACCCATCTCTATTACCCCAGTCACTGAATCAGTCCACCTCATAGAGGGTCTTTCCTTCCTGCGCTGTCCCTCCACCCTCCCAAGCATGATGTCCCTCTCCAAGGACCTCTCCCTCCTTACAACATGTCTAAAGTATGTCAGACGAAGCCTCAGAATCCTTGCCTCCAAGGAGCAGCCTGGTTTAACCCTTTCAAGGATGAATCTGTTTGTTTTCTTGGCAGTCCAGGGTACATTCAGTACTCTTCTCCAGCACCACAGCTCAAAGGCATCAATTCTCCTTCTATCCTCCTTAGTCATTGTCCAACTCTCTGATGCATAACAAGTGATTGCAAAGACCATAGCCTGTATCAGATGCACCTTGGTCTCCAGAGTGACACCATTGCTCTTCAGTACCCTAGAAAGGTCCCTAATAGCAGACTTTCCCATCACAATATGTTTTTTTTATTTCCTGGCTACTGGTGCCAAGAGTGTTGACCGTGGAGCCAAGCAGACTAAAGTTGTTAACAATCTCAATCTCTTCACCATCCATCCTAATGCTGCCAGTTGGTCCAGTGGTGAGAATCTTTGTCTTCTGGACATTGAGCTTCAATCCATACTGAAGGCTGCAGTCCTTGACCCTCTGCAGCAAGCATTTCAGGTCTTTCTCAGTTTCAGCAAGCAGGGTTGTGTCATCTGCATAATGCAGATTGTTAATAGATCTTCCACCAATCCTGATGCCACACTTCTCCTCATAGAGCCCAGCCTCTTGGGTAATCTGTTCTGCATACAGGTTGAAAAGGTATGGAGACAGGACACATCCCTGGCATACACCCTTCCCAATTTTGAACCGTGCAGTATTTCCTTGCTCTGTTATGACGACTGCCTCTTGGTCCAAGTACAAGTTTCGCATTAGAGCGATCAAGTGTTCTGGGATTCCCATTCTTCTCAGAGTCGGCCACAGTTTGTTATGGTCCACACAGTCAAATGCCTTTGCATAGTCAATGAAACACAGATATACATTCTTCTGGTATTCCCTGCTTTCAGCTAAGATCCATCTAACATTAGCTACAATATCCCTAGTACCATGACCCCTTCTAAACCCAGCTTGGACTTCTGGCAGTTCTCTGCTGATGTGCTTTTCCAGTTGTTTTTGAATAATCTTCAGTAGAATCTTGCTTGCATGTGAAATAAATGTGAAGAGCTCATATGTTCATGTTACTCTACAAAATTTGGTTTCTGAAAGAAATTTAGATATTGCTCAATTTCACTGCAAGAACCATGATTTGAATCCCTTCCCTCCCCTTCTTATGACTGCTTTGTAATTTTGCACTTGTTATGTGCAGTCAGGTACAACTCTTTGTGGCATGAACAGCAGATATGGACCCTGTCCTGTCCTGCACCATCTTCTTCATCGCCAACATTCTTGAGCCTGTTGCTGCAGTCACTGTGTCAGTTCGTTTTGTTGAGTGTCTTCCTTTCCATCATTGACCCTCCACCTTCTCAAGCATGATGTACACTTTGGTGGGTTAAGTTAATGGTGTAGATACTTTTTAGTACTGGTTAAAGTTTGTTCATGAAACTTAATGCCTTGAACAGGCTTCTTTACTAGTTTAACTGGTACACTAAAATAATGAAATTGAGAACATTACTTTTTGAAATCAGTGATATACAAGATCCCATATTTGCTTTGTGAAGCCAGATTATTTATTTTTATATATGTTTAGTTACTGACATTAAAAACAAACCATGCATTTTTGGGGAGAGACTTTCTTTAAAGTCAAATTGTCATTTAACCCAATAACATCATGGTTAAAGTGTTAGACTACAAATGGAAGAGATGGTGTTTCAGACCCACAAATCAGACTGCAGGGAAATTTGTGGCTGGCTGTGTCTCTGAAAGTGACAATCTTGGAAAACTGTATGGGTCAGTTAGTTATACACTGTCTTGTAGCATCATTATGACAATGGATTTGGTTAGATTTTTTTTTAAGGAGGACAATTGTTATTTATTGTAAGTACTCATTTTCTTTTTCTTCTTTATGCTGAAAGCATAAAGAAAAAAAAGTGGCCAAATGGTTCACTTTTCTTAGATAATTCTGTCGAGATTGAACACACACACGCCCGCGCTATATAGTGATATAAAAATAAAAGTCTATTCTTGTAGGTATTAAGTATACTTCTACCGAAGATATTCTGTGTATATAAACTTCTACGTGTACATACCCCCTAGTTACCATGGTAAAATTGTGTTTTATTTTTCAAAGCCTATTTTTTGTAGTGTTATGTCTTATGTGTTGTGCTGCTTACCGAAAGGCCAGGGGTTCAAATCCACAAGCTACTTCATGGGAGAAAATTAAGAAGTGTTATATAAAGATTTTCAGCCTTGGCAGCCTGATGGAGGGTGTCTGTGCATGCAGACTTGACTTGATGGCAAAGATGGATATTTTTATTTTGTATATACCAGCCTGTCATTTTAGTAGTCTTGTTTCCACCTTATGGTAGACACAGCAGCAACTTCACATTTCAGTGGATTATGAATTAATTGGCTGTAGCATTTCTTCATGAATTGCGTTTTAGATTCCTGGTTGAAGGAGAGCACAGCCTTACTGTTGTGGAGGGAAAGAGCAAGAAAACTGTTTATCACAGGAGATGTTCAATAAATGCTTGTTAAATGGTTTCTTTTTTTAATTGCAATTTTCTTTTTAGATGGAAATTTCCAAATGTATACAAAAGTAGGAAGAATGGTATGATGAACTTCCATGTTACTAGTTTTAACAGTTATCTGTGCATAGATAATCTTGGTTATCTCTTATCTTCTGCTACCTCTCCAGTGGTTTATTTTGAAACAATTACCATATATCATTTATAAGTATTTCACTAAAGAGAAAATCCAAACCTGATGACATCAAAAAAACCCAACCAAACTCACTTCCATTGAGTGAATTCTAACTCATAGCGACCCTCCACTGGGTTTCAGCAGGGAGTCTTAACAGCAGGATACTGCTCATCTTTCTTGGAGCTGCTGGTGAATTTGAACTGAACCTCCAGATGTGTAGCCTTTTGATTAGCAGAGCTCCACCTCTAGAAGATAAAACTCTGAAAATGTGACTTTTTATAGTAAATTCTTGAGTACTAGTTTAAGTTAAGAATTGAGAAGCATCAAGTAGGAAAGAATGTTTATGAAATGTATCTAGAATTTGATAGAAACTTGCTTGGATTTTGGTTTGCATATTTCTGGGGGAGGCTTCCACCAGAATGTCACCCATTTTCCCCGCCTCTTCACTCATGCGTGTGTGTGTACTGACTTTAAAGAGCATGAAAGAAAAAGAAAGGGAAGGAAGGAAAGTATGTGCTTATATATGTGTGTGTAGCAGAAGCAGGTAATTAACCTCTGGAAAAAATAACATTGCAACAGACTTGATTTGCAAGCAGTTGCATTTCTCACTGAGCCTTTCCTGGAATGAAGCCAATTGAAAGGAATCCCAACCCTTAATGGCTCCATGTCTTCTGGGAGTTCTCAGTCAGTGATAGCGTTTACTCAGGAGAAGTACGTCAGTAATTTACAAAAATCCTGATTTCACCTATTCTGTTCGTTTTGTAAAGGAACACTCTAAGATCCCTAAATTCATATAAAAGAGGAAGTAAATCTTAGCTAATTTTATTTTAGACATAATTAAAACCACTTTCAGCTTCTCAGGTTAGTTGTTCTACAGTCCTTAAAATCTCCATTTTGACCCAAGACGTCATAGATGCTATTAGCATAATATGTAATAGAGCAAATCTACAATTGTGGGGAGTAGGATAAAAAAGGGACATGATTTAAATTGCTATTATGTTTAATTGGTAGAAAACACATTAAACCAATTTGTTGGTTGATAGGTGACAGACAATGAGGTGGTCAAAGAATTTATTAAATGTGAAGAGTTAGTAAATCACATGAGAAGAGATTGCCTGTCTTTCCCCTGCAGGGCAGCTTGTGGATTTGAACCACATACCTTCAGATTAACAGTGCGGCTCCTTCCCACTAGGCCACCAGAATTTTACCAGTAATGGATAAGTAAATATAATGAAAATATTTCAATATAGTAACAAACAAACTTAAACAGCTGGCTTCTTTCTTGACTATAGAGACCCTTATGTTAGGTTATTTATATACAGGCATCCAAATGGCATTATTTTTAAATTAAGTGATACTGTTAATCTCATTGCAGAACTTAATTTGGAACTATAGTGTAAAAAAAAGGCTATTATTGTAAATCAAATTAATCTTTAATTTTAGGTATTTTTTGACATTGAACTGATTCTGGATTTTGCTTGGAGCTGTACGTTGTTGTGTTGTTAAGTGCCATAGAGTTGACTACAATTCCCAGAGACTCAATGAACAACAGATTGAATCTTTGCCTATGACTTACAGTCTTCTCCCTGATCAAGTCCATTGTTGTAGTCACTGTATTGGTATATCTCATTGAGTCTCTTTTCCTGACTCCACTTTTCCAAGCATGGTGTCTTTTTTCCAAGGATTGGTACCTGACAACAAAAAGTATGTTTTACTGTTCTTGGCTTTAAAGATCGTGTGCTGTTTGCACTTCCTACAGGGCAGGTTTGATTGGGGTTTTTTTGCAGGCTATTGATCATCTTCAGTAAGTGCTTCAAGTGTCTTTCACTATGTCTGCAAATTGTATCATTTGGATAGTGTTGATTGTTAATGAGTCTTCCTACAATCCTAATGCCACATTCTTCTTCTTATAGTCTAGCTTCTTGAATTACTTGATGAACATACAGAATGAATAGGTATGGTGAAAGGATAAAACTCTGATGCATACTTTATCTTCATCAATGCAGTATCCCTTTGTTATCTTGGTGTATGTGCAGGTTTTGCCTAGGCACAATTAAGTGTTCTGAAATTCCCATTCTTCTCATTACTATCTGTAATTTATTATGAGCCACACAAATGAATGCTTTGCCTAGTCAATAAAACATAATAAGCATTTTTTCTGGTATTCTTTGCCATCAGTCAACATCCATGTGATAGCAGAGGTATCACAGCCTTTGTACACAACCTCTTCTAAATCCAGCATGAAATTCTGTTGGTTCCTTATTGATGCTTTTTTTGAATAATCTTCAGCAAGAATTTACTTGGATATCAGTGATATTGCTTGGTAATACTCATGTTCTTTTTGAATGACAACAAATTGGATCTCTTCAGTTTATTGGCCCGGAAGCTGTCTTCCAAATTTCTTGCATAGGCTAGTGTGCACATCCAGGGCTGCATTTGTTTGCTGAAACACCTAAATTGGTATTCCATCAATTCCTGGGACCTTGTTTTTTTGCCATTGTCTCCAGTGCACCTTGAACTTATTTAGTATCATTGGTTATTGATCCTTTGCAGCTTTCTGAAATGGTTCAGTGTTGACCCATTTCTTTTTGGTGTAGTGACTCTGAATAGTCCATCTGTCTTCTTTTGATGCTTCCTGGATCATTCAGTATTTTGTTTGTCCTTATGATTCTTTAGTATTGCAACTCTGCCCTTGTTTTGACAGCTAATTTTGAGCTTGTCCACGGTTACTTTTCACAATATAGTCAGCTTATTTTGTTTGTATTCATTGGAATCATATTTTCCAAATACCAGTCTTTGTTTTCAACTTTTTCATTCCAGTTGTTGTGTGCCGTCCAGTTCACAATGACTCATGGCAACCCTGTCCACAATGGCTGTGAACCTTGCACTAACCTGAGCCAACCTCACTGTCTCCGACACACCTCACCCCATTGCCACAGTCACTGTGTCAGTTTATCTCATACAGGGTCTTTTTCTCCACCTTTCCAACATGTTTGTCAATTTTAGACTGCAAAAGTTGGTAAAAATCTGAATGTCTTCAGCTTTTACTTTAGTAGTTGCTGTTGTGTATATTTGAATAGTAGTTGCATTAACAGATCTTCCTTTTTTGCATATTGATATTATCCTATTACTGGCAGCATTGTACCTAGGATAGAGTATGGACTGTTCTTTCTTCATAATAAATGCAATATCATTCCTCTTCCATTTGTCATTTCTGGCATGGTAGATGTTATGACTGTTTTAAATAACTAATATCGGTCCTTTTAGCTTATTCATGCCTAGAATGACAGCCTTTCCATTCATTCCCTTTCGTTTTTGACAACTGCCCATTTTCCTAGGTTGATACTTCTGACATTCTATGTTCCAATTCTTGGTGGATTTATAGCCATCTCCCCTTACTTTGAATCTTGCCACATCAGTCAATGAAGGCCCTTTATTGGGTAAAAGCTTTACTCAGTCTGAATCATTAATATAGGTACTGCTTTGAGCAAGCAGCTCTTCCCCACTCACGTTTTGAGTGCTGTCAAACCTGAAGAACTTACTTTCCAGCACTATATTGAACAGTGTTCAATAGAATATTTTAGGGCCTGTTGTTTCTTAAGTGGATAGTCAGTCCTGCTGCTTTGTCTTAATCTGAAAGTGCCACAGGAACCTGTATCATTGGTGACCCTTTTGGTATTTCAAATACAAGTGGCATATATTCCAGCATCAGAGCAACACACAGGCTGTCACAATAGTGGGGCTAAATAACTCAACAATAATTCATTGACGTTGATTCAGAAAGGACCCCTAGCTGACCTTCTAGCAGGTTTTCAGAATCTATAAATCTGTGGAGCTGCTGATGGATTAAAATTGCTTGCCTTTGAGAGATGGCAGTGCAACTCCTTACCTCTTGGCCTTTGGAGCTCCTTGGGCTGTATGTTGTTGCTATTTTTTGTTAGGTGTTGTTGAGTACAACTCAGAATGACCCTATGAACAGTGAACCTGAAACCTGCTGTGTGCTGTACCATCCTCATCTCTGAGACACTAGATCTCACTCCTGAAGTCACAGTGTCAATCCTTCTCGTTGAGGTTCTTCCTCTCTTTCACTAACCTTCTCCAAGCATATTTATCACTTTCCAAGTAATAGCTTCACCTAGCTACATGTCCAAGGTATGAAAGATGAAGCTTTGTCATCCTTGCATCTAAGGAGCACTCAGGCTGTCCCCTTTTCAGAACATCATCTGTCTGTTCTTTTGGCAGTCAGTGGGATATTCAGTACCCTTCTTTAGCAACACAACTCAGAGACATCAGTTCTTCTGTCATCCTTATTCATTGTCCAGCTCTCTGACATATAACAGGTGATTGAGAAGAGCATGGCTCACCTTAGTCTTCAAACTGACTTAAATTTTAAATAAATAATAGATACCCCTCCCCCCCCCAGAGAATAACTGACTTACCGTTCGTTGTTCTTTGTATTTTTCTGTTACATCATAAAATATTTGTTTTCAGAAATGATGGTTTGTCAGGATAATGTACTTTGAGTACATTTTAGTTCTATAATTTTGGGAAATATGTAAAGTTTAGTGACTGACTTATCCTACATTATTAGAATTTGTGAAACAATGTTGATAGGTAAATCAGCTATAGTTAAAATGAGAAGCTTCTTAACGATGGAAAATTATAGCTTAATAGGATAAAAGGTACAATTCTGTTTCCAAAAATTAAGTCAAATACTGTATGGATAAGTATTAGCAGTAATACCAGTTTTCCTTTTCCTCACATAATTCTTTTTGAGACTATCCTCTTTATCAGAAATTTTAAAATTAGCTCTTTAAAGATATCCTAGCTCTTCATTATGTGTGGAGATGCAAGCCATACACATGCATGCACACACACACTTTCATTTTCTTTCCTCTTTTTTCCCCCCATTCCTATTTTCCTGTTCGTGCAAGAGAGTAGCAGCACTGCATTGAATTGGGAGAGAACTGGATGAGGACAGTATAGAGAAGTCTGAGCTTTGGGATCTGTCAGGCTTGGTACATATGAATTGAGAGACCTTAGGCAATTGATTTAACCCTCTCTGAACAGTAGTTTAGTATCCTCATCTGTAAACATGAGAGTAATATTTGTTTTGCAGAGTTATTATGAGGATTAAGTGATAGTGTATTTAAGTACCTAGCACGTAGTTATCATTGTGAGGTGCCATTGAGTTGAGTATGATACATAGTTATCCTATGAATAACATATCTGAACTCTATATCCTGTGCCATCTTCACAATCTGACACACTTAAGCCCATTGCTATAGTTCCTGTCAGTTACCTGGTTGAAAGTCTTTTCTCTTTTGTCATCACTCCACCTTTCCAAGCATGATGTCCTTATCCAAGGAATAGCCTCTCCTAAAAACATGCCCAAAGTGAGAAGAAGCATTATCATCTTTGCCTCTGAGGAGCACTCTGGCTGAACTTTCTCCAAGACCTTTTTATTTTTTATTGACTCTTCTGGCAATAAATTGGATATTTATAGTCCTCAAACTGGCCTCACTCCTCCTCAATAATTTTGAGAAGTTCTTGACTGCAGACTTTGCCAGTGTAGTATGTCTTCTACTCTCCTGATTACTTGTACCGAGGATTGTGGATCCAAGTAAAATGAAGTAATTGATAGTTTTCAGTCTTTTCCTATTGGTCTAGTGGTGAGAATTGTTGTTTTCTTGACATTGAGATACAATCTGTAGTGAAGGTTGTGGTGTTTAACCTGCAGCAAATGCTTTAAGTCTTGTTCACTTTAAGTAAACAAAGTTGTGTCTGCGTAAGGAAGGTTTTTTAATGAGTCTTCCTTCAATCCTGATGCTATATGTTCTTTTTCATAGAGTCTAGCTTCTCGAATAATTTGCACAACATACAGATTAAATTGGTGTGGATAAAGGATACAACTCTGATATATATCTTTACTAATTTTTAGACCATATGGTGTTCCTTTACTCTGTTTGCACAATAGCCTCTTGGTTTAGGTTTCTCATAAATACAATTAAGAGCACACAGAAGTAACTACGTTAGAGTAAATGATACTGTTTAGAGTTCAAAAACTAAGTTTTCATAAAACTTACTATATATGAATTATTTTTAATTCATTTATTTTGTAGCTGTTACTGCTGCTAACGTTTATTTTTTTCTTTCCTTGTTCTAATAATACTCCTTAATATTTTAAATTATAGGCTTTTAGTGTTAAGATATATTTGATTTTAAGTCATAGATTTAAAAAGTGACATTTATTTCCGTTCAGGCTGCAACAGTAATGTCTCTAGTTATAAAGAGGTAAATTTTGTAGGATTACCAGTCAACTTTTAAATCTACCTTTAATCACTTTGAATTTATCAATAGTAATTCATTTGTTTATTAAGGGTAGTCTGGTGGTGTAGTCTATATGAAGTTGTGCTGCTGACCCCAGTGTGACTCCTTTCTGTTTGGTCACATCCACCAGTGGTTCTGCAGCACAAAAGATCTTCTCCTTCAGTGTGATGTACAGCCTCTGGATACTCACTAGAAGATCAGTTGGGAGTTGGTTCCCGTTAAGTGCCAGTGAGTTGAGGTTTAGTTGAGGCATAGTTATCAATAAAAATGCATTTATTAAGTAAATATTAAATGAGCCTCTCTGTAGGTCGTTGTGTAGGCAAAGTTACGTATTTTTTAGTGCTTGCTACTTATGGATTTTTATTTAAGAATTCAGTAATTTTCTGTAAACTTTCATTAAAATCACAGTTAAAATAAAAATTATTTAAAAAGCAGATTCATTTACTTGTAAGAGTGGCAATTCACTGAATACTGAAAATAAAGGCAAAGTGTGTATAATTTAGGAAATTATCATTGATCAAATTTATTTTATTTTCCTAGGGTGAAACTAATCAAAATTTAACAGAGCAACAAACAACAAATGTTGGCAAGGTTGTGGAGAAACTGGAACCCTTATTCACTCTTGGTGGGAGTGTAGAATGGTGCAACCACTATGTAAGGCAGTATGTCACTTTCTCAAAAAGTTGGAAATAGAAATACCAGTTGACCCAGCAATTACACTACCCTAAAGAAACCAGAACTGCCACCCAAGCAGATATATGCACACCCATGTTTATTGTTTCTTTGTTCACAATAACAAAGAGATGGAAACAACCCAAGTATCCATCAGCAAAACAAATGTCTAGAGAATCTGTGGTGTAGTCACACAATAGAATATTATGCAGCACTAAAAAAACAAAGAACTCACGAAATACTACACAAAATGGGTGACCGTGGAGGACATTATGCTGAGAGAAAAGTCTCTGTTACAAAAAGGCAAATACTGCATAATGCCACTGTTACAGGACAGGACTGACATGGAGGTAGGGGAGAAACTAAAAAAGGAGGGAATAGATAATGTACACGGCATTGAAACAGACAAGGGAGAGAACTGTATAAAAGGAATATATGATTAAGTATTATTGGCATGACAAGAGTCCAGAGTAAGAGTTGCATAGTCAAGTGGTTGGGGGAGGGGGACTGTATAACAGTGAAAGAACTTTTTTCCCCCAAAGAAAAAAGCTAATTGGGGGGCGAGGGAGCAGGGAGGAAAATGTGCAACAATGAATGAATGGAAATCCAAGTTCTTTACAGACTTTCATGAAAATCTTAAAAAAAAAAGATCGTAATAAAAAATCATTCTATCCCCAAAAACGTAAAAAAAAATAGAATTCGAGTATGTACATCAATAATCTTCAAATATTCAACCTCTTTTGTTTAAATTTTTTCAATTAAGACTTTTTCCTAGTGAAAGAAATTTTATAAAGAGAAAAAAATTATTTTCCAAATGAAAAAAATTAATATGATTTCTTCTTCTATCACATACTCTCCTATCTTTTCTTGGGTTTATTTCCTTTTTACTGTAAATAGATAATTCAGTTTAATTTTGCTAAATGGCTTAATCTGAAATGAAAAGAATATATCATAAGTTTAAATTTGAGGTACATTAAATGTTCACTGCTTTTGAACATAGAAATTTTAAAGTCTTAAAAGGAAGTCACATTTAAAGGATTTAGACATAACTTGAGTCATGACTTGGATAACCTTTCTCCTCATTCATGACCTCTTTGAAGGTAAGCTTGTACTTTGTGCATCCAGTGAAAACTTGATATATAAATTAATGACTTAAGTAAAAAAAAATTTTGAAAATTGTAGTAGCTGATTAGCAAGACAATGTTAAATCATAACTTAATTCTACTATTTAAAGAAGATATGAAGTAAGTGAATTGTGCAGTTTTTAAAGAGAAGATGAAGTTTAGTCTTAAAAAGAAATCTGTGCTGCTCTGGTGGCCGAGTGGCAAGAAGCTGCACTGCAATCCCAGAGATATGCGGTTCGAATCCACCAGATGCTCTGCCAGAGAAGGGTGGGGCCATCTCCTCCTGTACCAGTCAGATCTGATTTGAGGGTACACAAAAAACAAAATAATAAAATAAATTAAAAAAAAGAAATCTGTGCTGTGATAATTTTAAATAGTTTGAGTATGTAAAGTGTTGAACACTGTCCTAGATACTTCTCTGTTGTTTTTTTAAAAGATGTTCTCAACTCTGTTAGTTAACATTGTTGTCCTAATTTTAAAACTGAGTAAAGTTTTAAGATTTACTAACTTGTTCAATGTCACATAATTTCTAATCAGAAGAGTTCGAGTTTATATGAATCAAGTATTTATTTTCTAGAGGTAAAGAGTTGTCCTGCCAACCCAAAGGGAAGTGGTTCAGATCTCCTAGCTGCTCTGAGGAAGAAAGATGGTTGCAGTTCACAGCCTTTGAAAACCCACTGGAAAGTCAGCTTTGAATTGATTTTGACTTCATGGCAACTAGCAACAACAGTCTTAGTCCTCTTTCTAATGATAGGCTCATCTGGTTGATATTTTGAATCTTTTGGAAAATGGAAGTTGTTTTCAACTTTCAACTTAGAGCCAGAGGCCTGGTACTAGGCTTAGTGGTAAAGAAATTGCACTGCCAACTCAATGGTACATGATTTGAATCCATCAGCTGCTTATCAGAGAATGATGAGCAGCCTCCTCCCGTGCCATTTATTACCTTGAAAACCTGCTGGAAGGTCAGCCATGAGTCAGTTCTGATTCACTGGTATTCACAACAGCAGAGCTTTAGAATAACGCCCACTTCTCCTGATTACCTGGTTAGATCCAAAAGACCTAACCAACCACCAGAATATATCATGACTGCCAAATCATTGAGAATCATGGCTCAGCCAGATAACTTTTCCATCACAAGCCAACTTTATTATTTTTTTAAACCTTCACTTCCCACTTTGATATTCATTACTATCAGACATACATTATTAATGTTCAAAAGAGAGAGTAGATTTTTTATTACTATCAATGCAAAATGTTGGATAACAAGATTTTCACTAAGTGAGGTAGTTTGTTGTTGTGTACCATCAGGTCGAAACTGACCCATAGGTGACCCTCCAGCAGGTTTTCAGAGGCTTTTAATCCCAAGGAAGGAAATTGATCCTCTTTTTCCTAGAGTACCTGGTGGGTTTGAACCTAGTGCTTTTGGATTGCAGTACTGCTTTTTACCACTAGGCCATCAGAGCTCTCCAAATATACTTTATTGTTATTGTGGTGGTGTACTGTTGAGTTGCAGCCACTCCATAGCTGACCCTCCAGCAGGTGTTCAGAGGCAGTTAATTGCATGGGAGAAGATTATCCATCTTTTCTCCCACAGTGCAGCTGGTGGATTTGAGCCAAATACCTTTGGGTTGGCAATACAACTGCTTACCTACTAGGCCACCAGAGTTTACATCTATGAACTTTGGACTTTTGGAAACCTGATTAGATGGCTTATGAACAATTTTTCATCTCGGTTATTCTGAAATTCTTTTAATAAACTTAAGGCATATCTAATATAAATTTTTTATTTCGTGTGTGTATGTTATAGACACATAGGAACCTTGGTAATGGGATGTATAACATTGTACTGTTACGTGAAAGACTAGCAGTTTGAATCAGTCACCAGTTGTTTACTAAGAGAAATATGAGCTGTCTCCTCTTATTAAGATGTACAGCTTTGGAACCATTGGGAGTTGCTTTGAGTTAAAATGGACTCAGTAGCATTTTGTTTGTTTGTATGAGGTTTTTTTTTTAATAGACACAAAATAATAAATTGTGAGTAAAATTTTTTTTTAACATATATGTAGGAGAAGAATGGCAACAAATGGATGATTTATTGGTCAGTGAATAGGCATTTGTGAACTGTAAATAATATGAGTATATTAAATAACTTTTTTCTTAGCAAGAATCTATGGTTACGCAGCAATGGAGATAATATTTTTCCTTTTAAAGATTTATTAGAGTAGTGGCATTTTATCATTTAGTTTCTATTTTCTCTCAAATAATTATTCTTTTTATTCTATCTCTGTGTTCATCTTTTGGTTCAGAAAACATTGTTACTTTTAATCTTTATTTCTTTTTAAATTCTTTTTTTTTCTCTATTGTGGAAATTCTATGACATGAATCAATGTATTGGAGATACTTTAAAAACTGTTTTTGTGATCTGAGTCAAAGTTTACAGAGCATTTTGCTTTTTCAGTCATTCACACAGATTTTGCTTTCTAATATTAATTATAATACTTTCAGTGTTTGTCCACTGATGTTGTCTTTCCCTTCACACATCTTAATATGTGTTTATTACCCATTGATTAATTTTCTACTCCCACTTTCTCTTCCTCTCCCTTGTAACCATACTAGAATGATTCTCTCTGGGTGTGAACCTTTAGCTTTTGATAATAGTGATGGGACCCACTTTTTATGCCACAATATTGAAAAGAAAATTTATGTAAGAGATACTTACATGTGTGCAGGTTTTTTATTCCTTTTAAAGTTAAGTATTGTTTTCTTACATATTCTTAGTATGCCCAGAGAATATTGAATATAACTGGACAAATAGTTTAAAAAAAGCAGTTTGCAAATGGAATCTTTATTTTGAATCAATACTGTTTGTAGGTAGAGAAATACTAGGGAATTGTAATTTGAGAATTTTACTATGTTTAAGATTTACAAAGAGGCTGCATACACAAGGCAGTGTGCCCTTTGAAGCATTCTTATGGATGCAGAGACTTTGTAGCCCTTAGGGAGATCTACAGACATCCGCTATGCTGAGTTCTGGGAAGCTGCTTTTTCCCATGCTTGCAGCCTCCCTGTGGGGTAAAGGTCTGTTAATTTTGTATAAATATTTACCATATCTCATTTTAGCAAGCATTGCTTCCTCACAGTGTTAGCAATAAGAAGACCTTTGCTTATCCAGCTTGAAAAGTTTACTGTTATCGATATGACTAGTCTGGAGAATGTTCTGCCATATTTTGAGGGTTGATGAAGTAAAAAGCCTGAATGGGTTGGGGAAAGGGCAAATAGCTAGTTTACAGACCATAATTCATTATTATAGAAATATTTGCCATGCCTATTTTTCCATATTTGAATTTCTAAAAAGGTCACAAATGTGACCAAACAATATAATTCACTTAAGTTTTGCCATATCTAATTTCAAATTATTGTCACTCTCACATTTATTTATCCACTGGTAGTAATTTATACTTGTTATTTAGCATAATTTTGCAACTATTTTTTCATTTTATAAAAATAATAACTTCTACTTAACTGTCATTCTACTTTTCAGATGTTGAGTATATTGCATATAAATAACACTGCAAACCAAAACTCTACAGCTGCACAATCAATTCTAGCTCAGAAAACTTGCAGATCATAGTAGAACTATACCAGAAGGTTCTCAAGGCTGTAAACCTTTATGAACGTGGACTTACCTTTTTCTATGATTCAAACCACTGACCTTTTTGGTCAATAGCGGAATGCTATCACCACTACTTCTATAGTAACACTGTGTGACAGATGGTATTCCCATTATACAAATGAGAAACTAAGATTGACTAGTATTTCCCAGCTAAGTACATTTTTGAGGCTCAATGTCAAGAAGACAAAGATTCTCACCACTGGGCCAATTGGCAGCATCAGGATGGATGGTGAAGAGATTGAGATTGTTCACAGCTTCAGTTTGCTTGGCTCCACAGTCAACACTGTCGGTACCAGCAGCCAGGAAATTAGAAGACATATTGCCATGGGAAAGTCTGCTGTTAGGGACCTCTCCAAAGTGCTGAAGAGTAGTGGTGTCTCTTTGGAGACTAAGGTGCGCCTGATACAGGCCATGGTCTTTGTTATGCATCAGATAGTTGACAGTGCTAAAGAGAATAGAAGGAGACTTGATGCCTTTGAGCTGTGGTGCTGGAGAAGAGTTTTGGGAGTACTATGGACTGCTAGGAAAACAAAGATTCATCCTGGAAAGGGTCAAACCGGGCTGCTCTTTGGAGGCAAGGATTCTAAGGCTCCATCTAACATACTTTGGACATGTTGCAAGGAGGGACAGGTCCTTGGAGAGGGACATCATGCATGGTAGGGTGGAGGGACAGTGCAGAAGGGGAAGGCCCCCTATGAGGTGGATTGATACAGTGACTGGGGTAATCAGGATGGGTGTGTGGGAGACGGTGCGATTGGCACAGGACAGAGCGAATCTCCCTCTTTTGCTAACTCTCCACCTTTCCCAACATTATGTCTTCAAGGCCTGGGCCTTCATGACATCATACTCAAAATATGTGAGACAAAATTTCACCATCCTTGCCTGTAAGGAACATCCTGGTTGCACTTGCTCCGATAAGATTTGTTTGTTCTTTTGGGCAGTCCCCTCATTCAACACACAGTACCACAATTCAAAAATTCAGTAATTCATCTTTTATAGTCATTGTCTAAATTTCTTTACCCAGACACAAACTATACAATTCAAATGAGAAGGCTCAACTGAAGCTTACTTTATCTCTTGTTTTCTCCCCCACCCTTTTTTTTTTTATGATGCACATGTAAACAACAAAACACTCCCCTGGTTTAAATTTCTACATGGACAATTTAATGACATTGAGTGTATTCATAGTGTGCAGTCCTTATTCTTTTCGTTTCCCTAATTATTCTGCCATTATTAACAAATTAAGTGCCTCAGAAGTAAAAAAACCCAACTAACAAAAAACATTTACCCTCCCCCCCATCACTTGCTAACCATTCTCCTTATTTCTTATAAGTAAGGTCATTCAGTATTTGTCATTTGTGATTTATGTGTTTTGCAAAGCATATTTTCAAATAGTGCTTCAAAGATAAAACACTTGGATATTAATTGAAAGGTTGATGGTTCAGACTTAGGAATTTTGCAAGAGAAAGAATAAACAGTCTGCTTTTATACAAATTATGACCAAGAAACCTATAGACACTTCTAATCATGGGAGAGCATTGTGAGTTGTTATTAACTTGACTTGCAACATAGTGTTTTCAAGGTTCATACCCATGTTATGGAGTTATTATGACTAATATTTCTTTATGGTTGAATAGTACTTCACTGTATTTATGTATGCAACACATTTTGTTTATCCATTCATCCAGCTATTGATGAATGTTTCAGTTATATGCACCTTTTGGTTATGAAAAGTGCTGTATTGATGTATAGGTTTCTTTTTGCATTCTCACTCTCAGGTTTTCTTGGTTTTTACTTACTTGCTGTGTTGTAAGGTTGTTCAGCCTTCTGAGTTGAGTGGTACATTGCTAAACAGTTGTGCCATTTTGAATTTCCCCCAGCTATGGAAAAGAGACTGGTCAAGAAAATTGTGTCAAGGAAATTCTCACACGTTTTGTTTTATTTTTATTCATTGTTACCAATTTATTTGGTTTTAGATACTTTTTATTTATAACCTCTATAGAGGTTGATGAAGAAGTGAAGCAGGTCTGGTGGAGTTGTGTGTTATGTGTTAAGCTGCTAACTTAAAGGTCAGCCTTTTGAATCCTCCAACTGCCCTGCTGGACAAAGAAGGGCGATCTCCTCACATGAAGATTTCCAGCTTTGCAAACCTGATAGAGGGTCTCTGTGAGCTGGAATTGATGAGATAGCAGTGGACTTGGTTTTTTTTGGAGTATTTGAGAAAAGGAGGTCTCATGGCGTAGTGAACTGCTAACTGCAAGGTCAGTGGTTTAAATCCATAAGACAAAGACGAGGCAGTCTGCTACCATAAAGAAAAGTCTTGGATTCCAGTGAAGCAGTTCTGTCCTGTCCTAAAGGGTCGCTCTAAGTTAGAATTCTCTAAACTGCCGTGAGTTTGGCTTTTTAGTCTAATAATGGAGCCTTGGTGATACAGTAGAATAAGTGTTGAAACAAAAGGTTGGCAGTTTGAACCCACCAGCACCAGAGTGGATTTGGCAGTCTGCTCCTGCAGAGCTTACAGCCTTAGTAACTCTCAGGTCAGTTCTGTCATGCAGGATTGATTTGAGTAGAAATTGACTCACCAGTTTACAACAGCAGTGACTAAAAATTTGGAGCTTCTTGTCAGTTAATTATTGGCTATTTGATTAGCCCTTCGGGTAATGCCTATTCACAGTCTTTGCCTATTTTTCTTTTTTAGTTGCTTGTATTTTTGTTGTGTTGTAGGTATTGAAAAATAATATTTTTAGGTAATAGACAAGTAGTTAATAAATTTCAGATAAAGGATTTTTGAGAATTTTTTTTCTCAGTCTTTGAGTTGTCTACTTTGGTGATACAGACTTTTGATGAGCAAAAATAGTCAATGTGTATAAGTTATCCATTTTGTCTTGCTGTTTATGCTTTTGTTGTTTTCTTTGATAATTCTTTGATGGCTCCCATAGCCATGCCCTTTTGTTTGCTTTTGAGGATTTTATTAGTTTTCACATTTGAGTCTCTGTTCCATTTTAAGTTGGTATGAGGCATGGGTACAGTTTCTTTTTTCTTGTGAAAATCCAGTTTCCTCAACACCATCTATTGAAAATTTTTGTTTTTCGCCATTTGTCAGTTTTTGTCAGAATTCATTTGACCATAGATATCTGTATTTCTTTCTTGAATTTCATTTCTACTCCTTTGGATTAAGCCCTTTTATTATGCTGGAATCAGGGTGTTTTGATTACTGAAACTTTATAATATGCTCTGAAGGCAGAAAGTCTAAGTTCTTTTACTTCCTTCTTCATGTTGCTAAAGCTGTTCAGCATCCTTTATTATTCTGTAGAAATTGGAGGATTGAGTTTTCTATTTCTGCAAAGATGGTTGTTAGACTTTTGATGGGAATTGTGTTGAATTTATAGATCGCTTCATATAGTATTAATTGTGTTGAGCCTTCTGTTACATGGCCAGAGATGGCCCTTCCATTCAGATCTTCTTTAGTCTTTCAGTAATGTTTTATAGCTTTCAATGTCTTAAGTCTTTCATGTACCTAAATAAATATATTCTTGATTGGAAGTGTCTTGTCTCCTAATGTAGATCATGTTAAGTAATTTCTAACTTGTTTTCAAGGTAAAACCCACAACACTTGAGTGTCATTATATTGTTTTGTTTGTTTCACTTTATTGTTTATGTGTCTTAACTTATCTCAGGCACTTAAGTCAAAAGGTTGTATATAAAATTGAATTAGTATATAATCCCCAAGCTTATTTTCTTAGTATGAAAGAATTCAATTTATTACTTAGAAGTGGTCTGATCTATTTTATTTGTCAAAACAACCTTGCATTTACAGTTTCACATAATTCGGCTTGGGAGCTGTCAAGCAGTACGACTTCCATCTTAGATCTTGTCATTTCTTGGAAGGATTCTACTTTCAAGTTTTTTATTTTTCCATCTATTCACATACCAGCCATTGAAAAGCCTAAGGATCACAACAGTCTGATCCACGACTGATGATGGAGATGGCACAGGGCAGGGAAGCATTTCTGCTACATTATGCAGGGGATAACTGGCAGCTGGAGGCCAATTCCAAGAGCCCTAACAGCAGCAACATTGTCCTTCTCTTTTCCTAGATACTGTTGCATGTATTCTGCCACCTTTATCATCCCCAGGCTTCTCCTCATTTGCATCTTACTCTGTCTCGAGTCTCTTCCTAATTTCTTGTTTGTTGTTGATTCCATCTTTCTTGCCATTTCTTGTGATTTTCTGGCCACAGAGTACTGTTTAATAGGCTTCCTGTATTACTTTTTTTTTAGAGTAGCCTAGCAAATAGTGATATAATGTAAATAGTCCTTATTTCAAGGCTATTGTCATTGATTTTGACATTTCCCACACCTTCACCTGTCTATGCGGTAATAACCTAGACCATTAATCTGATCATTCACAATACATTTGTTGAGTAAAAATTAAGTACTAGACATTTGGGTTTTAAAAAGTTTTTTTCCATACAATCATTCATACACATTGTGTTTTATTCATGCACATTGTGTTTTGTATACTCATTCGTGTACATTGTGGTTTTTATTGCCTAAGAAAATAGACTTTTGTTTATTAATCTACATATGATATCTGCAGCATTGGATAACTCAGACAATATGTAAAACAGTGCACACAACAAAAAAGAATGTGAAATCAATAAAACACAGCTACACATCATTCTAATAACTTCTATTTTTTTGGTCAGAATCCATCTGTAAGCCGAAATGCTATCCTTCATTCCACATCCTCTTCTGAATCCAGTTGAGTTGGAGGTTTCTGTTATTGTACAGTTGCAGTTTTTTTAATTAATATTTCAAAAATTATTTTTAATGCAACATATGTATTTTTACAGCATATTCTTCCCATTTAGTTTTCCCTCCATTCATTCATTGTTGCACATTTTTCTCCCTGTCCACCCCTCCTCCCTAGTTCCCTTTTCTCTTTGAAAAAAACCCAAATCTTTCATTGTTATACAATTCCCCCACCCCCAAGTCCACAGTGCACTTTACTATGCCTTTCTTTTTCTGGAATTTTGTCCTGAAAATAATACCTAATCCTATATTCCTTTTAAACAGTTCTCTCCCTCATCTGTTTAAATACAGTATACATTATTTAGCACCTTAGGTTCCCCCAGCTTCAATATCAGTCCCATTTTACAACAGTGGCACTATACAGTCTTTGTCCTTTTGTGACTGAGCTATTTCACTCAGCATAATGCCCTCCAGGGTCACCCATTTTGTATAATATTTCATGAGTTCCTTGTTTTTCAATGCTGCATAGTATTCAGTTGTGTGAATATACCACAGATTCTCTATCCATTTTTTTTGTTGATGGACACTCAGGTTCCGCAATAAGCGTGGGTGTGCATATATCTGTTCTGGTGACAGTTCTGGTTTCTTTAGGGTATATTCCCAGTAGTGGAATTGTTGGGTCAAATGGTATTTCTATCTCCAGGTCTTTGGGAAAGTGCCATACTGCCTTCCATAGTGGTTGCACCATTTTACACTTGGCATCAGCAGTGAATAAGGGTTCCAGTTTCTTCACAACCTCACCAACATTTGTTGTCTGCTGTTCTGTTAAATTTTGCTATTCTTACTGGGGTGAGATGATATCTCATAGTAGTTTTGATTTGCATCTCTCTTAGAGTTAGGGATTTTGAACTCTTCTTTGTGTGTGTGTTTGCTATCTGAATGTCTTTGGTGGAGTGTTAATGAATATTTTTACTATTCAAAGCCATTTTCTTTCATGCATGTGCATTGTGTTTTATATAATCATTCATATACTTTGTTTTCTATAATGAATTTCTTTTGATTATTGCCTTTTATCACCCTGTCACAAATTCCCACTACACCTTGGCATTCGTTCTCCCCTCCACCATCTGTCCACAGATCTCTGCTGCCCTAGTAGTTTTCCCCCTTTCTCTCTTCCCCTTCTCCCTTTTCCCTTTCCTTTTGGACAATTAGACATATCATGTTCTATTTGCTAGTTGCAGTGCCCATATTGTCTTGTCTTTTCATTGATTCTTCCAGGTTTGATTCTCCTTTGTTCTAATCTTTTCCAGTGCTCAGTGTAATAGAATATATGGTTCACTTTCTGTTCTCTGCATCTTCCTACTCCCCAGGCACCCTCTTAATTTCACAGTAGTTGTCTTATGCAGTGTTTGTCCTTTTGTGACTGACTTGTTTCACTCAGCATAATGTCCATATTGTGCAGTAGTTTACAGATTCTTTGTTGTTCTTTAGTGTTGCATAGTATTCCATTGTGTGTTGTAGTTGTTGTTAGGTGCCATAGAGTCTAGTACAACTCATAGTGACACTATGAACAGATCTGAACCCTGTCCTATCCTGTGCCATCCTTCCAATCTCTGACACACTTGAGCCCATTGCCACAGTCACTGTGTCAATCCCTATTTGAGGATTTTCCTCTCCTTTGCCGTCCCTCCACCTTCTCAAGAATGAAGTCTGTTTCCATCATAGCCTCTCTTAGCAACATGCCCAAAGTATATGAGGTGAGGTTTAATCATCTTTGCCTCCAAGGTGCACTCTGGCTGTATCTTATCCAAGACATATCCATTTACTTTTTTGGCCATTCTTGGGATATTCAGTACTCTCTTCCAACTTAATAGTTCAAAGGCATCACTTCTTTTCTGTCATTCATTGTGTGAGTGTGCCATAATTTCTTTCTCCATTCTTTGTTGAAGGGCACTAGAGCTGTTTCCATTTTCTTGCTCTTGTGTATAATGCTGCAATGAATATAGATGGTACAAGACATTTGTAAAAACTGTATTCTAGGCATACAGGAAATAGCATTTGACCTCCTTTAACTTCAGAAGGGGAAGACTCTCAATCAAACTCATCATTAACTGCACATATTCTATTCCTATGAAGTCAGATATACCCTCTATATCACCTTTAATTCTGATACCAGCCATCCCTCCAAAAGTTCTAACTACTTCTCTGGGCTTGATATTTCTCTGTAATGGCCACACAGAACTCACAGACCATACTCAGTATAGTGATTATATGGGTTTATTAGGGAAGCAGCAGGTTGTAAGTTAGTCTCTTAGCTGACTGAAAATGTCTCTGTATGACCCTTGACTTTGTGGCATTGCTTCTGTACTGCTTGGGTCAGTCAGTATTACCAAAATCTGCCATTTATGTGCTGCCACTTCGCTCCCCATTCTGTTGGTACTTAGGCTGTAAAATATTAGCTCTAACTCTGTGGGCCAGCAGGCTACGCTCCCTTTGCACCTGCCCTCAGGCACTCCCTTTGGCCCTAAGCACTCATCTCTCTTGCTGTTGCTTTTGTAGGTCTGGGAGCCCACAGGTCTGTATCAGCATCTTGCACTGTTTCCTCCATGTTAAAGTTCTCAGTCTTGTTTGAGCAGAGATCTCCGGTGCATGCACACTTTGATTCTTTCTTCTTGAGAGTAGTGAGATCCCTGTTATTCACCTAAGGGCTGGCTCAGTTTCACCGTGGTAGGATGGCCAAATTGACTTATCCTCAAATTAGCATTTTACAGATCTTATATGCATGGTTCCATTCAAAGCGGCCATTTACCTTATTTACATTATTAGCAAACTAATCTCCTTGATGGGTCTCAGATACCCCTCCTTTGCATTTACCCCGCCATGTAATAAAAGATAACAAAGACCATGACTCAGAAAGCCATGTTAAATAATCCACTGCAGCATATTATTAGTTATTAATAATAAATCAATAATGTAAAAAGAATACCTTGATATAATAAGAATTGATCCTCACAATAAATCAGCAAGATACTGAGTTTTATTTTATAATCTCCATTTTATGATGCATACTTAGTGAATAGCCAAACTGCAGTTCTTGGCAAATTTTGTCTACTCCCCATTTTATTGTACTGAATACTGTGCTGTACTGCCAAGTATAGAAAGAGTTGAATCAGATACTATTTATCTCTTCTAGATGCTCAGAATTTAGTAAAGGTACATGGGTTTGTGCCTGCAAAGTGCACAAAGTGGAGACTCAAAGAATGTTCAGTACTATCTGGATAGATCAGAAACAGCTTCATAGAAGAAGTGAATAGAAATAATTTTTGCTGAATATTAAAAAAAATGGAATGTGGTTACCAGATAAGTGAGGGATAGGCCATTTCAGAAAGAGAGAACAATATATACAGGGACATGTTGTTGTTATGTGCTGTCGAGTTGCCTGCAACTCATAACGATCTTATGTCTAAACCCTCCTCTGTCCCTTTCCAATCTTATTGTCTCCGACATACCTATCCCCCTTACCCCAGTGACTGAATCAATCCATCTCATCTACGTTCTTCCTCTCCTGTGCTGTTCCCTCCACCCTTCCAAGCATGACGTCCCTCTCCAACAACTGATCCTGCCTTGTATGTCCAAAGTGTCCAAAGTATGGCACACGAAGCTTCAGAATCCTTGCCTCCAAGGAGCAGCCTGGCTTCATCCTCTCTAGGATGAACTTGTTTGTTCTCCTAGCAGTCCAAGGTATATTCAGTACTCTTCTCCAGCACCACAGCTCAAAGGCATCAACTCTCCTTCTATCATCCATAGTCATCGTCCAGCTCTCTGATGCATTGCAAGTAATTGCAAAGACCCTGGCCTGTATCAGGCGCACCTTAGTTTCCAGACTGACATTGCTGCTCTTCGGTACTTTGGAGACGTCTCCGACAGCAGACTTTTCCAATGCAGTTCATCTTTTCATTTCCTGGCTGCTGATACCAAGAATGTTGATTGTAGAGCTAAGCACAGTGAAGCTGTCAGCAATCTCAATCTCTTCCCCATCCATCATGATGCTACCCATAGGCACAGTGGTGAGAATCTTTGTTTTCTTGATGTTGAGCTTCAGTCCATACTGAAACAAGGGCATAGAGTTGTTTTTTTAAAAAAAAAAGGCCCCCATTTTCTAGGAACTGTATGTATATCAGTGATGGAGACAGCATTTGGTAAGATTGGAGTGATAGGTGGCATCAGATCACAGAGGGCCTTTTTTGTCATCTGGAGAAAGTGAGCATTATTCTCTCTATCATAAGTAGCAGATGAGTTTTCATTAGATACGTAGGCGATAGCAGATTTGTGTTACAGTCACTCAGGTGGCTTTGTAACTAGTTTTTTAAATTTTTAAAAAATTTTATTAATTTTCATAAACATTTACAGAGATTTTGGATTTCCATTAATTCATTGTTACACTTTTCTCCCTGCCCAACCCTCCCCCCACAGTTCGCTCCTCTCTTTGAAAAGTAAAAGAAAAATTCTTTCTTTGGTATACAATCCCCCCACACCCCTCCGACCGCCCCGAGTACACTCCACTATGCGACCTTAATTCTGGACTCTTGTGATAACCATAATACCCTATCATATATCACTTTTAAATTATTCTCTCCCTCATCTGCTTCAATTCAGTATACCTAATTTATCCAGTTTTTCACAGTCTTACCCCAACCCTGATGTCAGTCCCATTCTACAACAGTGGCACCGTGCAGTATTTGTCCTTGTAACTAGTTTTAAGAAGTAGTATTGGGAACCGAGAGATCAGTCAGTAAGAATACATTTTTATTAGTCAACTGTAAACTTAGAAAGCCCTAGAGTGAAATTGTGGCAATAAAAGAAAAGTACTCAACCCTGAAGAGGAATGAGGAATGAAGTTCTGATGCAAGAATGGTGTTAGATTAAAAAGACAAAACAGCTGGTGTGATTCCATCTTGCACAGCTCTTTTTAGTAACAATGGTGTTTTGTTGCTGAGCTGAGCTCTACTGGTCTGATGGCGAGGAGTTTTGCTGCTATCCTAAAGGCACACAGTTTGAATCCAGAAGCTGCTCTGAGGGAGAAAAATGGACATTCTCTTCCCATGCCATTTACAACCTCTGAAAACCCACTGGAGGGTCAGCTAGGAATCAGTTTTAACTTGATGGCTCATAGCAACAACAATTTCTCTCCCACAAAAATGTGCCACCAGCTCACGTTTGATGGATATGGACATGAACCCACTGCTGCCCCAAACCTAAGTTTTTGTTATAATCTAAAGACTGGCAAATATTATCACTTTAAAGTTGATAACAGTGAAAATGAGGTCCAGTTACCTTTAAGAATGGTCTGTTTAGAGGTTGATGCAAAGACTGAACTGCACATTCTTGAAGCAGAGGCAATGGATTAGAAAGTGGCTCAGTTACAGTAAAACTGGCAACTTTGAAAATGTCTGTACAGCCAATGATTTCGCTGGGGGGCTTTGAAATAATGCCTTTGGTGGTCTTATGATTGAAGTATGACTCAGGGCCTGTACATGTAAATTGGCAGCAGTTAAGTGGAGGAAGATTCTGAGTCAGATGATGGAAAGGAAGATGTGAAACCCTTAAGTGTAGTAGGTGACCTGCATCTATAGGTGGTAACAAAGTTCCTCGGGGGGGGGAAAAAAGTAACTTTCTGCTAATGAAGATGATGATGAGATGGAAGAAGAAGTGCCAGTGAAGAACTATATACAGGCTACTCCAGCTAAAAATGCCCCCAAATCAAAACAGAATGGAGAAGACCGTAAACACTAAGGGGACGGGAGGTGGTGGTGGAAGGATTGTATACCAATGAAGGAATTTTTTGTTTTACTTTTTCAGAGAGAAAAGCAAACTGGGAGTGGGGAGGGGTGGGCAGGAAGAAAAATGCAACAGTGAATGAATGGAAATCCAAAATCTCTGTAAATGTTCATTAAAATAAATTAAAAAAACCCCCCAAACATCAAGAATCTGAAAAAACAGGGTTGGGGGACTCTCTTAAAACATCAAAAAGATCTAGTTATATGTAAGACATTAAAACAAAAATGGAAGAAAATATAGGAAAAGTGCATTAAACAGCCCTGGGCAATACTGGTAAATTAACCCCAAAGATTAAGAGAGGAAAAGGAGAAACATATAGTTGATATTGTCATCAACTATGTTGTACATAGGGTTTGTGAAGGCCTGTTGTTTTGGAAATGGATGACCAATCCCTCTCCTTAGTCTATCTTAATTTGGGTGCTCATCTTTAGCGCAATGTTTGACAATAAGCATTTAACCCGAAAGAGCTGATGAAAGGATATATAGGTAACAGATCAAGTGTTGGTCCTTCACCTCTGAACCAGTTGGCAGCATCATGATAAATGGTGAAGAGATTAAGATTGTTAATAGCTTCAGCTTGCTAGCTCCATAATCAGTACTCTTGGTATCAGCAGCCTGGAAATAAAAAAACGAATTGCATTGGGAAAATCTGCTGTCAGAGACCTCTCTAGAGTACTGAAGAGCAGTGATGTCAGTCTGGAGACTAAGGTACACCTGACCCAGGCCATGGATCAGGGATGGAAAAGACATTAAATTACTTCCTATGCATCAGAGCCTTGGACAGTGACTAAGGATGGTAGAAGAAGAATCGATGCCTTTGAGTTGTGGTGCTGGAGTATTGACTGTACCTTGGACTGCTAAGAGAACAAACAGGTTCATCCTGGAAAGAGTGAAACCAGGCTGCTCTCTTTGGAGGCAAGGATTCTGAGGCTTCTAACATACTTTGGGCATCTTGCAAGTAGGGACCAGTCCTTGGAGAGGGACATAATGCTTGGAAGGGTGGAGGGACAGCACAAGAGTGGAAGAGTCTGGATGAGATGGATGACTCAGTGACTGAGGTAATGGGGGTTGGTGTGTCAGAGACAATGAAGTTGGTTCAAGAGAGAACTGGTTTTGGGGCTTTTGTATATAGGGTCGCTATGAGTTGCAAGTAACTCTATGACCTGTCACCATTACCACCACCACATCATCATCAGTAGTCCATACAGGAGTCTTCTATTATAATCTCAGTCCCTTTTATTGATTTTTCCTACCCACCCACAAACCCTTGCATACTAGAAGGAATGGTTTTTTCTTGATTTCCTAAAGAATTTTTTTACCACTGTAATTCAGTGAACCATATTCTGCTCTTTTACTTGTATTTTAACTTCCCCTTTTTGACCATGCTTTGTAAACTTTGTATCTTGCTAGTTGTTCAATAAATATTTGAGAGGAGGGGGAAAGGACAGAGCACTCTGTGATTGCACTTATGTGAAATAAATATATGGAAACTGTAATTGGTGATGCCACAAGTAGGAGGGAAGGAGGGAGAAAGATATTTTGAGTAGAATGCATTTACTGCGTTGTAATGATAATAATTTTGAAAAATAAATGTGTCGCTCAAGTATGAGTGTAGAACTTGATGAGCTATTGTTATGTTTTAGTGTGTGTATCATTATAATCATAGCTAGATCAGTGAACAAACAGCATCATGATAGACAGAAAGATTGACATTGTCAAGGATTTAATTTTTCTTAGGTTCACAGTCAATGCCTATTGAAGCTGTTGTTGAGAAGTGCCATTGAGTTGAGTATGACCCATA
Organism: Elephantulus edwardii; assembly: GCF_000299155.1. Classification (NCBI taxonomy): domain Eukaryota; kingdom Metazoa; phylum Chordata; class Mammalia; order Macroscelidea; family Macroscelididae; genus Elephantulus; species Elephantulus edwardii. The sequence goes on along the minus strand of NW_006399921.1, from coordinate 5,355,806 downwards.
GTGACCCTATGAACAATAGATCTAAACGCTGCCCTGTCGTGTTCTATCTTTACAATCTCTGATAAAGTAGTGGGTCAATGAAAATGAAAGAAACCATCAATGAGATGGATTGATACAATGGCCACAACAGTGGACTTACACCAACAAGGATCATTCAAGATGGCATAGGACCAGGCAGCATTTTGTTCTGTCATGCTTATGATACGACGCCTGAGGCTGAGTCTTTGTATAGGTAAACACAACTGAGGACATACAGTTGTAAGCAGACACTAGTAATTGGAACGTGGAATGTGAGAAGCATGACTGTAGGAAAATTGGACATTGTTAAGAAAGAAATGGAACACATAAATATTGATATTCTAGTCATTGGCAAAATGAGATGGATCAGTATGGGACATCACATTACTATGCTGGAGATGAAAAGATGAGAAAAATGGGGTCACATTCATAGTTTAAAAGGTCATTTCTAGATCCATCCTGAAACACAGTGTTGTGAGTGATAGGATATTATCTGTGCTCATACAAGGAAGTTGGGTTAAAACCCACTATCATTCAGATATATGCACTTACAACCAGAACCCAAGAGAAGGAAGTAGATGATTTCTTCCAACTTTTTCAGTCAGAAGTCGGTCAAACATGTAACCAAGATATAAAGGTATAATAAAGGGTGACTGGAATGCAGAATCTGGGAACAGAGAAGGATTAGTCAGAAAGCATGGACTTGGTGACAGAAAAGAGACTGGAGAGAGTATGGTAGAATTTTGTACAATGTTTGTTCATTGCAAATACCTTTTATAAGAAACATAAACAGCAGCTATGCAGGTGGACTTTTCCTGGTGATCCACACAGGAATCAGATTGATTGACTACATCTGTGGATAGAATTACTGGAGAAGCTCAATATTAGCTATGAAAACTAGGCCAAGTGTTGATTGTGGAACAGACCATCAACTACTCATATGCAAATCCTAACTAAAGCTAAAGAAAATAAAATCCACAAGAACAAAGATTTGACCTTACCTCCATCCCTCTGGAAGCAGCAGACATGAAATCACTTTATAGCATTGGGCGGATCTGCTGCAAAAGACTTTTTTAGAGTGTTAATTTCATTTTGCACTAAGAATTTCAAATGCACTAAGAATGTGCATTTGACTTGAATGATGTTATTTTCAGTTGCATATGCATGTAAAAGTTGGATTGTGAATAAGGAAGACCACAGAAGAATAATTTTTTTTAATAATGGCATGGCAAAAAATATTAAAGATACCGTGGACTACCAGATTTACAAATAAATCTGTCTTAGATGAAGTAACATGCATATGTTCTTTAGAAGCAGGGGTAGTGAGATACGTGCTTTGGACATGTTGTCTATCCAAAGAGACTATTCTCTGGAGAAGGACATCATGCTTGGTAGAGTAGAAGGTCAGCAAAAAAGAAAAAGACCTTCAGAGAGATGCGTGGGTTGACACAGTGGCTGTGAGTCTGAGAGTGGCACAGGGCCAAGTCACTAGGAGTCAGAGCTAACCAAGGGCACCTAACAAAATCAGCATACTACAAAAGAGAGAAAAAAATAGAAATTTTAAGGAGATTAAAAATAAATACCAGTATAAACAGGAAAAGTGATAAAAGCAAGGGCCTTAGCTGGTTTTCATGCCTTAGTGGATGTGGATACCATCCACCCAGATGGGGAATATAAAAGGAAGGAAACGGTTTCCTTGTATGATTGATTGCTATTTTGAGGAGAGAGATGGAAACAGATGGAGTGTAAGGGAAAGATTTAGTGTCAGGCTGTATGTTAGTGAGCTAGGCTGCATTCTAGATTATCCCAAAATAATATTGTCTGATACAATAACCACTAGCCACACATGGCTATTTAAATTACTTAAAAATGAAATAAATTTGAAAGTTTAAGTTGGAAAAGTGTGCACCAGAAATAGTTCCCTTCACATTACTTAATTCAGTCTATTTACTGAACCTGAGAAGGTGGACTGTATGAAGAATATGGCATCAGGATTGGAATAAAACATACAAACAATCTACAATAGGCAAAAGACAGAATCTTACTTGCCAGACTTATACACAATTTGAAGCACGTATTTAATTATTATCCTTGTGTGATAAGGAAAAATTAACTTGTTCAGCTGCTTACTCAAAGACTAGAAGTTTGAGTTCACTCAGAAACACCTTGAAGAAAGGTCTGATGATACTTTGAGAGTTCTAGTGGTTTAGTGGTAAGGAATTAAGTTGCCAGTGTAAAGGTTCAAATCCACCAGCTACTCCACAGGAGAAAGATGGGCAGTTTGCTCCCATGAAATTTACTTTCCCTGTATGAATTGTTTCCAACTCAGTGATACACAACACACAAATTGAATCTCAAAGATGCCAGCCTATAGTTGAAATTACATCTGAATGTGAAGAAAATTAAAACACTCACCATTGGATCTATAAACAATATAATAATAAATCAAGATGAAATTGAAATAGTCCATGGTTTCATTCTAATTGTATTAGCACCAAGAGCCACTGGGAACAGGAGTCAGGAAATCAAATGGTATCTGGCATCATACAGTTCTGCTGCAGCAACAACAAAACTCCCTCAAGATTCTTTAAAGTTTTAAAAACAAGGATGCTGCTTTAATTACCAAAGTGTGCCCTCCCTAAGACATGGTGTTCCCAGCGCCTTATAGGCATACAAAAAGTGGCCAATAAAAAAGGAAGGCAGAAGACAAATTGATAGAATTAAAATAGTGATGTGGGTGAAGACAACTGAATATACTATGGACCCCTAAAATATGTGCAAATCAGTCCTAGAAGAAATACCGCCATCATGCCCCTCTTACAGCAAGGATGATGAGATTTTTCTTACTTGGTTTGGGCACGTCATCCCTAAAGATTGATTTCGAGAAAAGGATGCCAGTGAAAGAATCTGTCAGTGAGATGGATTGATACAATGGCCGCCACAGTGGACACATACAGTGATAAGATGGCACCAGGCCAGGCAACATTTTTTTCTGTTAAGTGTAAGGTTGTCATGAACCAGTGTTGACTCATCCATCACATTAGCCACGTTTCCAGCGTTTGGAAACTACATGTAATCAGTGTTGGATGCCTGCTGCATTGGATGGTGGACATAGAACACGGTAATCACTACAAAACTTTAATTAGTGCTGCTAAATATATAATATATAGTCTAATAGAATTAGGAATCTGGAAACAGTTTAGTGCAATAGTTCTGGCTCCTGATTTCATGAAGTTGAGTCATCCCAAGGCTTGATTGGAACTGGAGGATCTACTTTCAAGACTCAGCCACATACTTGTCAAGTAAGTGCTAAATATTAGTAGGAGACATTGACTCTTTACCAAAGAAACATTTCTCTAGGTGTACTTAAGGGTTCTTACAACATGGCAACTGGTTTTACCCAGAAAGAATGATTATAAACAACAAAATGGAAGCTTTATAACTATTATGAGCCTGGCTTTAGTCACACTGTCATCCTGTATTATTGATTACACATACCAGTAATAGTCACTGCAAAAAGGAACTACAGAGGAGCATGACTACCAGGAGGCAGGAGTAATTTGGGATTTCTGCCACATAGGTACCGCCAGGTGTAAGTGTCTGATAGGCAGTTAGCTATATAGGAATGAGAGCTTGGCTACTGGTACTGTATTTGTGATGAGAGTTGAGTCAGTTTGATAGATGAGATTGACAAGAGTGATACTGCGCAAGGCTGGCATACACACACACACACACACACACATAGAGAGAGAGAGAGAGATAAGTGGAGAGATATATAAGTGGAGAGATATATGTAAGTGGAGATAATATATACATATACACACACATATATACACATATACATACATATACACATATACATACATACATATACACATATACATACATATATACATACACACACACACACACACACATATCTCCAATCCTCACTTAAGGCTAGATGCCAAAGACAAGGTCATTATGTGAAAATATTGGCTAACTACTTCAGGACATAACTGTTAAATCATTGAAAATTTTGTCCCAGCCAAAGTGATAGGCACCTTAACTATCACTGTGTTATTCTTGTTCTGCACCACAGTTAATGCCAGATGTATGTTAATGAGAAACATAGTAGAATAGTAGATTATTTACTGTTAATGTTAAAGTGAAATGCTCAATAACAAGATGGTTGGTAAGTGAGGAGGGCTTTGGATTACACGATTTGAGGACAGAAATGCTCTAAAAGGCTATTGAAGAAGGAGCTCTAACCCAGGAATGGTCACTATGGGGAAGATACGAAGGTAGAGAAGTTGAAATAAGAATGCATTTAAGCAGGTTAAAGAATAGAAAGTAGTCAGGTAAGAGTTGTTATGTACCATGAATCAGAAGGGACCTATTGCCAACCCTCCAGCAGGTTTTCAGAGGTAGCAAATTGCAAGGGAGGAGACTTTCCATATTTCTCCTGTTCAGCAGCTGGTGGATTCGAACCACATGCCTTTGGGTTGGCAGTGCAACTTTTTGTTCCTAAGCTACCAGAGCTCCACGAGGTAAGAATAGAACTTAAAAAAAATAAATTTAATTCCTCCTAAGAGAAGATTTATTGAAACTTATGTTGGGCATCAGAGAAGGAGATGAATAACAGACTGTCCCTAACATCTTTTGGATTCCTTAAAGAATAGACAAATATGTCTTGGAGGGGGTATAGCTGGAGTGCTCTTTGGAGATAAGAATGATAAAGCTTTACCTCACTTACTTCAGACATGTTGCTAGAAGTGCTTTCCCTCGGAAAAGTGCAAGATGCTTGGAAAGGTATAGGATCAGCCAAGGAAACGAAGACCCTCAACCAGGTTGATTAACTTGGTAACTGCCACACAGGCACCGGATAGGGCGGATTTCAGATCCACTGTTCACAGAGTCACTCTGACTACTTGACTAGGCAGCACCTAACATTAACAACAAAATGATGAAAGTGGTATTATTGTTGTGAGGTGTTGTTACGTAAGTTCCAATTCATAACAATTGTGTGCAAAACAACATCTGCCTAAATTCACATCCTAATGTGGTACTATGTGAAAAATATTATGATGCCAGTTTTGAGATTAAGTTATTAAACACTGACTTCTTGTAAAAAGAAAAAGAGACTGTCCCCAATAAAATATAATAAAGTGAAAGGAATTATGAATGGAAGGTTTCTTGGAGCAAAGTAATAGCTTATAGTGCTGCTTTTTTTTTTTTTAAATTACTGAAAATGTTTTATTTTCCCCCATTATTGCACATTTTCTTTTCCCCTCCCATCCCCTTTCTGCTAGTACTCCCAGCACTGCTTCAGATTGCAGTAGGACATAGAATGCCTAATCATATAATTATATAGTGCCTATAATTCCTTTCAGACTTCTTCCCCTCATCGAATCTAATGAAGTATTCATTATCCTCTTTTCCCATTCTCTCCCCTCCCCTTCCCCATATGTATATTATTTTATAACAGTGGTCTTATACAGTATTTGTCCTTTTGTGACTCAGATATTTCATTCATCATAATGTCCTCCAGGCTCCCCCATGTTGTGTAATGTTTTAAGAGATCATTGTTTTCCATTGTGTGAATATACCATAGTTTTTCTATCCATTTGTTTGTTATTGGGCACTTGGGTTGCTTCAGTCTCTTTGCTCTTATGAATAATACAGGAATAGACGTGGATGTGAGTATAGTGCTTCTTTAAAGGATATGTGATTGAGTTGAGTGTTTTGTATGTATGGTGGTGTACAAGACTGGTGGGGACGGTTGTGATGAAAGTAGTAGGATAGACAGTTTTAGGCAGAAAGGCTCTTATGTTTATATAGAATACTGGTAGAACCTGAAGTGTGTGATTGTTGAGAGAAAGAAAGATAGAGGTTAGAAGGCCAGTTAGAGTATATCTTAGATGCATGTTAAGGAATTTGCATTTGTAATTTTCAAAGGAAACAAAATAATTGTTATTAATACTGTTGTTATTGTTGTGTGTCATTGAGTCACCTGTGATTCATAGCAACCCTATGTATAACAGCTCTGATACCTGCCCTGTCCAAGTCAGTCTCACTAACGCCAACATACGACATACCTACTACCCCCATTGCCCCAGTTATTGTGTCAGTCCATCTTATCCAAGGTCTTCCTGGGGCGGAACGCTGAATGTATTAGTTATGTCTGTAAGGGGAAGTGTCTTTTATCTCCTTTTGGTAAAATGTTTGTCTGATAGATACTGTTCTAAAACTAAGCATTTAAATTAAGACAGGCTAGAAAGAACTTACAAAGTATAACAGGCCTTCAAAAGCCCTGTGTACAATTATTATAAATAAAAAAACCCCAAAAAACCCCAATTATTATAAATAGGAAACCAATAGTGTTTACAACATATAGAAAGCAATAGGAGATGAAATACAACAACAAAAATTACTAAATATTTTAAAAATCAGAAAGGAAGTAACAGTAATCCATTCTTTGATTTACAATACATTTCTTAGTGAGAAGATTGTTTTTGGTGAACTAAATAAAGGGCTATTTAAACATTTTTTGCTTTATAACTAATATGAAATCTGAGGTCAAGACAACAGTTCCTTTTTTAAATTTTGATGTTAATAAGCACCAAGATCCCAACTTACAGGTGCTTGTAGTTGGAAAGATCAAAAGATAGTAGTTTGCTTTGATCAACAGTTAGATACTAATTAAATTTAAATCTTCCAAGAAACCATCAGATACAATCTTTAGCATTTGTTGTTCTGATGTGTCAGGTTATTTATTAATTGTCTTTCATGAAATGATGGAAAAAAATCTTCTTCGTCAATTACTTGCTGCTATCAATTTGGATGAAAATTAACAAATCTTTCAAATGTTCGTTGTAATACTCAGAATATTTTCAGTGAGTGTGTTTAAAAAAATTGGTTTTTATACATTAATTCATTTACATTGTGCTTCCTTCATATACTTGGTGTTTTAGACAATCTTTCACTTAAAATGTGTTTTATAGAATCATTCATATACATAGTATCTTTTTAAAAAATATTTTATTATTTTTTTGTGTGTGTACCATCAAATCCGATCTGACTGGTACAGGAGGAGATTGCCCATAGATTGTATCTTATATAATTAAGTATTATTGATCTGTGCTCATTATTATACTGTTTTTTCAAGTCCCTGTTGAATTTTTCCTCTTCCTTCACCCTCCTCCCAATCCATTGGCCTACTAAACTCTGCAAGCCTAGTGATTTCCACACTTTCCCCTTTTCTGCTCCCTTTTCCCTTTACTTTCCCTGCTTCACATTTTATATATCTTACTAGTTATCCTTTATCCTTCTATTTTTACAACAGTGGCCTTATGCACTATTTGTTCTTTATATATATGTTTTTTGTGTGTACCGTTAGATCTGACTGGTACAGGAGGTCACTATTTGTTCTTATGACACTGAGTTCACTTAGCAACTCTCTTGAACTAGTCCTTTCAAATAGTATAAAGAAACCAGCTCACCTGCATATCTTAGAGTTCTACTGTTTTTGAACTTCATGTTGTTTTGTACACGGAATACTTAACAGTTAGCTAGGATAAATGTCAGTTGTTCACATGAACCAATATATTTGTCAAGATACAATTTTTTACAAAGCTTGACATAGTCATACAAATAATCTCCCAAATTGAAGAAATATGTTAAATTCTTCCTGCAACTCAGGTGGATATGTGAAGACTTTTTCACTCTTTTGTCAAATTCTGTATGCAGCTTTACTTTTGAAGCTGAAATGAGAGATGTTTAATGAACGGCTTTGAGCTTTAATGACTGACAAAAGGCATACAGATAGTAGTGATAGAGACACTGCAAAAGTGCCAAAGAAGCATATCATGCTTGATGTTAACATTGAGATTTTCTCGTGTGGCTCAAGGTGGCTGAGTAAATTTAAGAGGATGCTGCAGTAAACATGTCACAAAGATGAATGGCCACTTAGGTAGAAATTAATGAAGTCCTATAACATCAGGGAAACAAATATTAAGTCTTAGAAGAAATGACCAGTATATTTAAGTGGTAAAGTGGAGAGAAGAAATTTTTTTTTTTGAGAGAAGCAATTTTTAAGCTAATCTTTTTTTTTTTTAATTATTATTTGTGTGTACCGTCAAATCAGATCTGACTGGTACAGGAGGAGATTGTCCCTCCTTCCCTGGCAGAGCATCTGATGGATTTGAACTGTGCGCCTCTGGGATTGCAGTGCAGCTTCTTGCCACTAGGCCACCAGAGCTCCCCTAAGCTAATCTTAATGGTCCTACTCCATTTCCTCTAAATAGTATGACTTTTTACCTCCTGTGGATTAAATACTTGTGTTTTTCTAGGGTAATATGTCTAAATTCTGCACCTGTTTCCAGTTGAGTTGTAGAATTCCAGCATGTTCCTTAACAGTCCCTGATACAGTTTTTGAAATAGGGCATGATGGGATTTGGATGGTAAGTGGCTCCTTTGGATGTTATGTGGTCCTCCTTTTTCTTTAAGCATCATGAACAGGGGTTATGCCATGACAGCAAATCCATAACAGTTTGGAAACTTTATTCTTTGTTTTTGTGGAACATCATAATTGTTGAATGTGACAGTGCCTAAATTGCAATTAATAGCATTCACTAATTTTCCACCTTCATGTTGTTTAATAACCTTCTGTTTCACTTACAAATTTATACTTCTTTGCCTTTTTTTGCTGCTATCAGTAGCACTCAATTTACTGTTTTGGGGAGCCATAATACACCTTATGATAATATTTTTAAAAGCAAATAAAACAGAAATAAATATTACAACACTCAAGAGCTGTAATACACAAGATTGGATGCTGCAGCCTATTAGTTCAAGCACATCCTGTTATACAGACAACTTTTAAGATAGAAAATACAATACAGTTCATGTATAAGCTAGTTGTAGCAACATTTATTGTGACCATTAAGGCGCATACATCAGAGGCTCTGTATATCTATTATTGGTTCATTATATTCTTGGCAGCGAAATAACTTTTTATACAAGAGACATGAGATAACACGTGTTGCCTGCAGGAGCTCCTCAACTTTATTTTTTCCCCAAATATTTTTCCCCCTTCATATACATTGTCCTTCACACATTCCTTCACTCCAATTTAATTAACTCTTACTATAAATTCATGGAACTCCAGATGTACATGCAGTTAAATAGTGTCTAGTTGGATATCAGGGAACATGGGACTATTATTTAAATTGCAGTTTAAAATAAGATAATGGAAGCAGGGACAGAATAACAGAGATGAAGCTCTACTGTAGTATATAAAAAGTCCTCACTATTACCAGGTCGGTTCCGACTGATAGCAGCCCTCCATCCAGTTTCTGAGGCTGAGACTACCATACCATCACTTTTTCCCAGAGACACAGCTTTCTGGTTAGCAGCACAATTCCCTACAGACCACACCAAGAGAGCTCCTTCTGACATAGCGTAGCCTTAAAGATTTTTCTGGAATTTTCTTGTTTAGTACTCAAGAGTAGGTCTTAAGCCATAGTAATTTGTTGTTGTTGTTTCTTTGTTGTTTTTTCTTTTAAGCCATACTACTTTATTCTTACTTGAGTTAGTTTGTTCACTCTTTCTCACTCATTGCCATTGAGGTAAGACCAACTCATAGCAAAGCCTCTGGTGGCTTTTCTGAGGCTATAAATTGTGTGGGAGATGATTATCCATCTTTATCCTGCAGAGCAGCTGGTGAATTTGAACTGGCAGAGAGGTGTGACCTTTGGGTTAGCAATTAACTCCCTTTGGACTGATTTGGCCAGCAAAGCTCCTTAGTTCATGTGTTAATATATCCAAGTATTTACTGACTGCCTAGTATCTTCTAGAAACTGATAAAGTTATTAAGACAAACAAGCCTAATAAAGCCAGAATAAGCTGATTAAACAGATTCTTCCACCCCAAGCAGTGTCCTCAGAGCTATCACATCCATTCTCTACCAGCTACTTCCTGTATCTGGTCTGAGTTTTCTCCATGAGTAGAAGACAGTGTTTAAATCCATCAACAAATTTATGATAAGGGAAAGTAGTAAGACAAGGCTGAGCAACTTAGACAAAGGCCAAATAATGAATGGTCTTAAAAGTACATTAAGGATCTTGCCTTGATCTTGAAGGGCTATTTTTTTCCTCATACTTAAATTATTTGGATTTTGATATAACATTTGCATAGTCATATAACCCCTGAACAATTATTACTTAATATTTATCTTCAGCAACATCTTCATTTTCAAAAGAAACTTTTAATTCAGCATTTTAAACAGAAAACCAGTACAATTACCCATAGTAGGGAAAAACTCCCCAAAATATTAATAAATTCTAAAGGCAAGTAAGGTGTACCGAGAGCAGGACTCTTAATCAGAGTTGCCCTCCCCCATAAATGGTCATATAGAAGCCTCAAAAAGAATTTATACATATGCTTTAGTTTTCTCTTCTCATTGAGTCTCCTGAAGTCTTGCTGCGCCTCTAGTTACAAAGACAATTTTCTAGAAATCATTGGTACCAGTGATTGATCTATTAATAGGAAACACTAGTTAAAGTAGGAAATTATTAAAACCCATTCCTATATTTCATATTATAATATTTACATTTATTTGCCCAATTTTAAGTGTAGAATCAAGGCCTTTGTAAGAAGTAAGGGTCTATTATTGGCATGGCCAATTTCTTTTATAAACTGTGCAAAATCATACATCATGTGTGGTTTCTTTCCATTTCAGTGGACTCAGAAAACAAAAAACATAATAATCTAGAATGTCATTTCCCCTTAAAATAGCCGATAGTATTTTTCATCCACATCTGTTTGATAGTAGTTTTTTTAGTGACTGATCCTACATGTATTTCTAAACCACATACAATTTAATTTTCATAGAAAAAAGGGGTTTTTGTAATAATTTAATTTTCCCCCCCATAATGTTTAGCTGGGCTATCTAAATATAATACATATACAGTCCCGACACTACATAACATCCATTTGGCAACATCTGGCTTGCATATATATCCATAGGCCCATAAGGCAATAAATAATAGAGTTCAGAGATCCCAACAAGAATGGGACATAGTGAATGTGACAGCTTCCCAAACTCAACACATGTATCTCAAGTTTTACTATAAAGTAGTTGTTCTGTCAGTGGTACAGTACCTTTCTTTTCTTGCTGAGTCAGAAGTGACTCATAGCTGACCCTTGGTTTCCCGGGCTGTAAATTGCATGGGAATGGATTATCCATCTTTCTCCTGAGAAGTCGCTGGTATATTACAATCAAGAGAGAGGTGCTTCACCCTTGGGTTAGCAGTGTAGCTACCTACAGATTATGCCACCAGAGCTCCCTACAGTATATATAGAATCCATACTGTAATATATATATGTCTTGCTTATTGTTGGTGCCATCAAGTTGCCTGCAACTCATAACCACCCAAAGTAGAATAGCTCTGAACCTGCCCTGTCCTGAGTCAGTCTCACTGTCTCTGACACACCTACCCCATTACCCCGGTTACTGTATCCACTTATCTCATCCATGGTCGTCTTTTCCTGTGCTGTCCCCACCATCCTTCCAAGCCATGATGTTCTTCTTCAAGGACCGGTCACTTCTGGCCATGTTCCCAAAGTATGTTAGATGCAACTTCAAAATTCGTGCTTCCAAGGAGAAACTTGGTTTCACCATCTTCAGGACAGACCTGTTTGTTCTCTTGGTAGTCCATGTTATGTTCAATACTGTTCTCCAGAACCATGGCTCAAACACATATTCTTCTGTCATCCTTAGTCATTGTCAAGCTGTCTGATGCATAACAAGTAATTGCAAAGACCATGGCCTGGATCAGGCATACCTTAGTCCCTAGACTGACATCATTACTCCTTAGGACTTTGGTGCAATCCCTCACAGCAGACTTCCCCAATGCAATTCTTCTGATTCCTGACTGCTGGTGTCAAGAGTGTTGATTGTGGAGCTGAGCAAGCTGAAATTGTTAACAACCCCAATCTCTTCTCCATCTATCATGGTGCTGCCATTTTGGCCCAGTGGTGAGAATCTTTGTCATTTTGATGTTGAGCTTCAGTCCATATTGAAAACTACAGTCCTTCACTTTATGTAGCAAGCACTTCAGATAGATACTCCTTAGTTTCGGCAAACAAGGTTGTATCTTCTGCATAACGCAGATTATTGATGAATCTTTCTCCAATCCTGATGTCACATCTCTCCTCATAAAGTTCAGCCTCCCAAATAATCTGTTCTGCATACAGATTGAAAAGGTGTGGAGATAAGATGCATCCCTGAAAGGTCACTTCTTTCTTGATTTTGATCTAGGCTGTGTTTCCATACTCTGTTCAGAGGACTGCTTCCTGGTCCAAATACAAGTTTCACATGAGCACAATCAAGTGTTCTGGGATTCCTGTTCTCTTCAAGGTTAGCCACAATTTGTTGTAATATGCACAGTCAAATGCTTTTGCATAGTCAATGAAACATAGGTCTACATTCTTCCAGTACTCTTTGCTTTTGGCCAAGATCCATTTGACATTGGCGATAATATTTCTAATGCAATGACCTCTTCTAAACCCAGCTTGTATTTCCTGTAGTTCTCTGTCAGTGTACTGTTCTAATCATTCTTGGATAATCTTGGATAATCAGCAGGATTTTGTTTGTGTGTGTTATTAGTGATATTGTTCTATAATTTCCACACTCTGTCAGGTCACCTGTTTTTTGGAATGAGAATAAATACAGTAGTAAATTTTCTCTCTTTAACAGATGACCATATAACAAAGTATGATTTGACTCATAGGCAGCTGCATTCAGTCCTGTTTATCATGTGTCTCTTGGGAATTGTGGTGTTATCTCTTTATTTTCTTTTGAAAATACTACTGTGATGTGCATCTGTCTCCCAAATGCAGCAAACTCAGTGCTGGCTATAGCAGCAGGAGAGGCAAAGGGGAAATGCCAATTTAGAAATGAAGCTAAAAGTTATAAAACAACTTAAGGTGGAAAATAAATGAATGCTATTTCTTGTACTTGAAAATTACTCTAATCCTCAAAAGCAAAGGAGGAGGAAAGTCTAAGCTGTTAAGGATTGGCCCTGCGTATATCCAAGGCTAAAAAAGATGAGAGAGACCTATTGACAGATGCAGAGAAATTGCTAATGATGTGAATTAAAACCGAAAGAGAAGCAAATCCATCTCATTTTGTTGATCACTGCTAAGGCACAAAGCTTGATCAAGAAAAAAGCTTGATTAAAGAAAAAGCAGAAAGTTGGTTTACACAGAATGTCTAAGTCACAATACAGCTGTCATGCATGTGGAAGTTAAGGGACTGCATTCAGTGGAAAATGTATTTCTTATCTTCAGTATTTGACATAATGGCATAAAAATAAAGGTATTTTGGTAGTATAGTTCAAGAAAACATAAAATTTGTTTAAACCTTTAGATTAAGAAATATAACTTTTGAATATACATCTTAAGATCTTATAGAAATATAAATTTGTCACATTTTATATAAAGACATCATAAGAAGAAGATCTTGAGACTAGTGGCATATAACTCTGTGTCCTAGAATCAGTATATTACTGTAAGTTACTTGACAGAAAATTATGTAAGCATTAGAAACATTAAGGGGAGATACCAAGGATATGTGAAAAGAGAACTTGAAATAAAAGTTAAAAATACATGATATTTAGAAAAAATACTTATATCGGATAGAACTAATTTTTAAGTGTTTCTGAATTATAAGATTATAGGTGATTTTTTAAATTTAATTTTTAAAAATTATTTTGTTTTTATGCTTGTATGTTTTTCCCAGTCTTTCAGAAATAAATATATATTTCTTTTGTAAATAGAGAAACTTTATTTTATACTTAGGTGACAAGTCCATTTTTTTCCTAAATATTTATTAATATATTTGAGTCTTGTTTAAGAAGTCTGTATGATAATAATCTGATCAGTGATTAGAGGGAATTCTTGAGACTTAAAATGCACATAGGCATAGAGCAGTGGTAATTCGCTATATAAAATATAAATGCATATGAGTGCATTTATATATAAAATATAAAAAACATAGTGTATATGAATGATTATATAAAACAAAGTGCATGAATGAAACACAACATATATGATTGTCTAAAACACAAAGTACATGTATAATCTACGATGTGTGTCAGTTACAACTTGATGCTAAATAACACCAGTAGTATAGTAAGTATGATTTGAGAATAAAGGAGGGAAAAGAATTTTTGACAACTCTTGTGCTCTGGATGTTAACTTTAAAGAATTAAAGATGAATGATTCTTTTTAAAAAAAGTATTTGAGGGACTATTTAAATTCAGTACAATCAAGAATTACTTCAAGTTTCTTATCCCTTATACAATTTGTATTGAAAGGCCTGTTTGTTAAACTTAAGGACAGTTAGGTGATGTGACTCTGAGTGTAATGTTTCAGACATTTGTTAAGCCTTATGAGTTCTCTGTCAGTGGACCTGGGTACCGTGATAAATTTTGATTGGCTGAGTCACTGGTTTATGTCTGCTACTCCTGAAGGTATCTGAAGCTCTAAGCTTAGTGGAAGAAAAAAAAAAGGTGATTCTCAACTAGGGAAGGATCATTTCTAAGTCATACCATAGAATCTTATGTCTCCCTGATAGCACTTCCATTAAAAACAAAAGGAGGCAGAAAATGAAAAAGATCCTGCCTGTTGACCCTCTATTGTAGGATGGATGCTGGGGCAGAACTGATTAAAAACAGAAGACATAGAAAGTATCCTGAGGACCTACAATTTAATTTTAAATGTATCTGCTTTGGGGGATTACTTTGAATCTTGAGTTTTTGTGTTTTTATGGGTATGCTTTCCTAGGTAATAAAATAATTTAGTGACTGTTCTGTGTCTTGGTGATTCAAATACAAAGTTCTTTGTTTGCACAAAAGAATTGGCTGATCTCTTTTCGTTTTTCTGTGAGCACAGGTGAGTTAGTGTGATAACCTCTTGTCTCCAACAACTTCACTCATGTTTTCCTTGTTTTGAACTTGCCCATCTTCTTCCAAGGCCACCAGACCAACACCCAGTTTTTACTTCATGTGTGTAAAGATTGAACTGTGCTCCATGGAATTTTCAGTGGCTGATTTATTTAGGGTGCAGATCACCAGGCCTTTCTTCCCCACAAGAACATTATATGACAACATATATTCATTCCAAACATGGGTAGAAATAAATAGGAAAAAATGTCCAACTGGTCACAGAACTGTGGAATCAAAGAGTATGGGAAGAGTAGCTGTTCTGTGATTCTCCTGTTCACTTGTCAGAACTGTGATAGATGAATAAATTTGAAAATTTTCTTGCAGGTTTGGAAAAAATGTAAATGTGAATTTTTCTAAAGATTATGGGAAAAGAATTTCTGTGGTCTAAATGCTTTTCATGAAAAATCTATTGGGATGATTTTTTTAAAAATAGTAAAGTAAGACCCAAACTTTCCATTATGGAATAGAAAAGAAATCATACGCAGAACTTAGTTTGTTATAATTTAAGTAGACATTTCAATACAAGAAATCAACATTGATTGCTTAGTGGGTCCAACCAAAATCCTTTTAAATCTCCCAATATTCCTATAAAGCAAGTATTTATGTTTATTGTTTGTGAAGAAATTGAGGTTCAATGAAATTCCATAACTCAAATAAAATTTCTCCAAATGGCCCTCTTCATTTCCCCCCCATAGTTAGTCACTGCGTGTTCCAGGTTTTAATCCAAGTAAATCTTCTCATCAAGAAATCTGGGAACATTCATGAACAATGATTTTTACTTTGAAATTTATACAGTGAGCACCAAAGAGGGAGTGTTGCTATAATCCATGGGAGTCTTGAGATTGATGTCAGAGCGGCAGTACAGCTGTATAAGCAGTAGGAAGAGTATTTTTAAGTCCCTCTTAGATCATCTTTTTTTACCTTTTCCTTTTATGCTTTCTCTTCTTCCTCTAAATAAATAAAAAAATGCTTTTATAAGATGATTTCCTACCACAGATGTAAATTAAAATCCCATAAAATCCTTTCCTTGATTCTGCTCCTCTTGCATCTTTCTTTTCCTTTTTCTGTCATGCTTTCAGTTAAGCTTTATTCATTGAGATTGACTTTTAAAGTCTATAGATTATTCTGAATATTTAAATTTTTGCTAGTATCTTTTAATGTGCTAGAATCCTAATCAGATACCACAATACACTTTAATTTTTAAGTCTTCTTGGACTTTCCTTTTTTGATGATCTTGACAGTTTTAAAGAATACTGAAATTCATCTTAATTCTCTTGATGAGAATGAAGTTAAGGATTTGAAAGAAATATTGAAAGACTAAAGTTAAGAATTAGAAAGAAAAAGGTCCAATTTTTGTCATGATTTTTAACTGTTGATGTTGACCTTGATCACTTGGCTGAAATAGCATTTGTCAGGTGTCTACTGTAAAGCATTAAAATATTTTGACATGGATAACCTAGTAAGGTGGATTGTGCTTGTAATTGCTTGAACTTCAGGCGTTGAACTAAGCCGTTACATTGATACATGACTCATTGAAATGTGTGTTTTTAGAAATAATATTTTGAGCTTAGGATACAATTTTCAGCCTTTCACATGTTATTTTGGAATTAAGGGTTTTTTCCCCTATGGAAAGAAATTGGAAGGTTTTATATTTATGTAAAAATAACAATTTTGATTTTGTTATCTTAAAAGTAGGTAGGAAGCGATCAATTTGAAAGCTGTTTAAATTCTATATATTTAGACTTGTTCTTGTATCTTTTTTTAAACATTCTCTATTTTATAACTGAGTTTTCAGTAAATAAAGTGTGTTCTTGTATATTTAAAAAAAATAAACTTTGAGATAAAATTTACATTTACTTTTATTTTCAAAACTACCATCTTTATTCCTCAAAATGACTGGTAGACTCAAAACCCTGACTTAGCTGTTCAGCATGTAGGTTGATGAGTTTGTACATGTAGCTGTTTAACCACCAACACCACAATTCAGACATAGAACATTGCCATCACCTCAGTAGTTTTCTTGTGCTCCTTTTTATTCCTTCCCCTGCATCCCTGCAACCATTGATCTGTGTTCTGTTGTAATGTTATATGCTGTTGAGTTGGAATTGATTCATAGGCTGACCTTCCAGAAGGCACAAGAGGAAGAATGCCCATCTTTCTCCTGTGGAACAGCTATGGTGGATTTGAACTGCCTGCTTTTGGATTGACGGTACAGTGCCTTACCACTAAGCCACCAAAGTTCCTTCTGTCATGGTAGTTAAGCTTTTTTTTTTTCTATAATTATATTTTATTAATTTTTATAAACATTTACAGAGATTTTGGGCTTCCACTCATTCATTGTTGCACTATTCTCTCTACTCTCCTCCCAGTTTGTTCTTGTCCAAGTGCCACAGTGCTTGTCAAAGCCAGTTCTGATTAATCTTCTTTGTCAGTGTTTCCTTTGCCATTCCCTATCACTCCTCCCTGAGAGAGACTTCACCCTGAGTCATAAGGAAAAGGGGATGGCGTATTCTCTTAGCTACTTCCTGCTGAAAAGGGACGCTGTGGGTTTCAGGGTGAAGATCTTCTCTCACTACTCTAAAGGGCCCCTTTGGCAGTAGGAAACACATAGACTATTATGGAGATTGATTTTGGAATTTAGATGCACTCTTATTGATTGTGCTTGGCCGTACATGTTCATATCCTTGAAGATGTATCATGGGGGTGTTGCAACCTAGAAGGCACAAATTTGACTAACAAGTTATAAGTACATGAGTCCAAAAATTATGGAAAAGTAAAAGAAAAGATTCTTTCATTGTTTTCCAAACCCTCCCCTAGGTCCCCTCCATCATGTAGCCCTCGCTCTAGTCTCCTGTGATGACAGAAATACCTAGTTATATCTCTCTTTTAAACGGTTCTCTCCCTCCTCTGTTTCAGTGCAGTATACATTATTGAACCCATCTTACTCAGTCTCTCCCCAACCCCAAGGACAGTCCCATTCTACAACAGTGGCATCATGTAATATTTGTCCTTTTGTGACTGGGATATTTCACTCAGCATAATGTTCTCCAGAGTCAACCATTTTGAATAATATTGCATGAGTTCCTTGTTTTTTAATGGTAGTTAAGCTTTTTGTAGACTTTCCTGTGAAGAAGTTGATAGAGTATGATCCTTTTGTCTGCTTTTTATTCCATTAAATTTAATAATTCTTTGTGGTTCTATGTGTATACAGTGGTAGTTTGGTCCTTTTTATTTCTATGCATCCTGTTCTATTAAGTTAGTAGTGTACCAGAGTTTATCTCTTCATTTGTTGATGGACATTTGGATTGTTTCTCGTTTTTGGCTACTTTGAATCAATCTTCTGTGAACATTTGTATATAAGCTCTTATTTGTTTGATATGTTTTCATTTTTCCTTGGGAAATAGGTAGACGTGAAATTGCTGGTTATGGAAAGTATTTAATTTTAAGAGAAATTGCTGAACTGTTTTTCACACTGCTGTATTACTTGACAGTCTCACAGCATTACAGGAAGATTGTTGGTCATTCCATCTCCTCTCTAACTTGGTATTATCAGTCTTTTTCATTTTAGTTATCTTAGTGGGTATGATATAATGATATCTCCTTGTAGTTATTTCATGTGCCTATTTGTCATTTATTTTACTTCATGAAATATTTTTAAAGCTGATTTATAATCTTATTATTGAGTTACTCTAGATATGAGTTTTTCATTTAAAAATGTGTTTTGAAAAATTTTCTCCTAGTTACTAATTTTTATATTATTAACAGTGTTTCTCAAAGAACATATTTTACATTTTGATGTTCAGTTTAGGTTTGTGCTTTCTGGCTCCTGTGTAAGAAATCTTTGCCTATCAAGGTCACAAAAAAGAGCGTGGAATTTTCTTTGTGGGAATATCTTTAAGAATTCAAGTATGCAGAACAGATTATCTGGGAGACAGGCCTGTATTAGGAGGAATTAGGCATCAGGATTGGAGAAAGATTAATCAATAACCTGCATTGTGCAGATGACACAACCCTGCTTCCTGAAACTGAGGAGGACCTGAATCACTTGCTGTGCAAGGTCAAGGACTGCAACCTCCAATATGGATTGATGCTCAACATCAAGAAAACAAAGATTCTCACCACTGGGACAATTGGCAGCATCATGATAGATGGTGAAGAGATTGAGACTGTTAACAGCTTTAGTTTGCTTGGCTTTCCAATCAACATTTTTGGTACTAGCAGCCAGGAGATAAGAGACAGATTTCATTAGGAAAGTTGGCTGTCAGGGACCTCTCCAGAATACGGAAGAGCAGCAACGTCAGGCTGGGAACTAAGGTACAAGGGAAGGTACCTGATCCAGGCCTAGTCTTCGCAGTTGCTTGCTCTGCTTCAGAGAGGGATGATAGAAAGAGAATTGATGCCTTTGAGCTATGGTGCTGGAGAAGAGTGTTGAATATACCATGGACAGCCAGGAGAACAAACAGGTTTATCCTAGAGAGGGTGAAGCCAGGCTGCTCCTTGGAGGCAAGGATTCTGAGGCTTTGTCTGACATACTTTGGGAGTGTTGCAAGGAGGGACTAGTCCATGGAGAGGAACATCATGCTTGGAAGGGTGGAGGGCCTGAGAAAGAGAGGGAGACCATCGATTAGATTGATTCAGTGACTGGAGTAGTGAGGGTAGGTGTGTCAGAGACAGTAAAGTTGGCACAGGATAGAGCAGGGCTGTTGTACATAGATCAGTATGAGTCGCAAGCAACTCGATGGCATATAACAATTTTTCTACAAGAACTCACTATTCTGACTTCTAAAACCATAGCTTAAGTACTCAGTAAGTTGTAATTTTTAATAATTTTTGATTTACAGGAAAGGGACATTATACAGACCCCGATGGAGCAGTTTGTTAATAGAGAGAGAGATACAGGAGAGCTGTGGCATGTAGCTGCTCAGGAATTGTCGGAGGGCAGTGGTGGGTGCTGTGGCGGGGTCTGGGTGCTGGTGTCCCATGGCAGGCTGCCATGTAGTGTCCTTGTTGTGTCTTCATCCAGGCCACAGGTGTTCACACTCCTGAAGACCTGGGGACATTCCAAGGATTCTTATCAATGAACAGGATGATGGGCTTTCTGAAGAGGAATCTAGCTCACCAGTGGTTCAGGTCAGCTTAGGAAGGCCCAGGAGATGAAGGATGGCCTCTGTCCTTCTGAGGGAGCACTTGCTGCAGATGGACCTACCAGGCACTACCAGTAATTGTCCTTGGTGGTCAAGCCAGCCACTGGATAGCTGGCTGCCATGCTGTTGCTTGTGGGCTGACAGAAACCTTGAATGGGGATCCTTTGTGCACTTTCACAATGACGTGTGCTGTAGGGTTCTAGTCCGCAGAGCCCGTTTGCAGAGGAGGCTATTGGAGTCAGCTCCACTTCTGATCCATAGTTCCAGTATTATGTTTTTATTGTTGCTTAAATTAGTCTAGCTTTAACTTTTAGGAAGGTGTTCAGATTGGTGATAACACCTTTGATAAGCCTCCATCCTTTTGCTTTTTAAACATTTCTTTGCTTTCTGGTACTATAAAATGCTCGTCTTGAGTTTACTCTATCCTTTTAATTTTGCTAGGTGCCATCTTGTCTATTTTATACAGTGAAACTGTCCCATAGGGCTTTCTGGTTTGTAATCTTTTCAGGAACAGATTTATTAGGCCTTTCTACATCAAAGCTTCCAGGTAGGTTGGGTTGAAACTGACACATCTTCATATCAACAACTGAACACTTAAACATTGTGCTCTAAGGGCTCCTTATTTATTACAGAAAATTACTTAGAAACAAATGCATACGCTGTGGTGATTTATTGCTTCTGGAGTATCATGGTTTTTAGACTCCTCCAGGATCCCCTTGGTTGACCTTTCTTGAAGACAGATTCGTTTCTTTTGGTTGTCCATGGGTTATTCCATACTCTTCACCAGCACCACACTTCAAAGACATCAATTCTTTGTCCAATGTCAGCTTGAACATATTATGGTGACTTGACTCAGGCACACTTTAGCATTTTTGAGAAGTCTTTTACAGCAGATTTTCCCATATGCAACATGTTTTGGAAGGCAGTTATGCTCACCACTGTACAAACAACACGTAATATGTTTTTTCATTCCTTGACTGCATAAGTGTTGATTGTGGCTCCACGTAAAAGGAGATTGTTGATAATGTCAGTCTTTTCCTCATCTGTCATGTTGTTGCTTATTGGTCCAGTGGTGAGGATTTTTTCCTTGATGTTGGGATGCAGTCTGTAATGTAGGCTGTAGTCTTTGATCTTCTACAATAAGTACTTCTAGTCTTTCTCACATTCTGCAAGCATATTTGTATCATCTGGTGGGGTAGTTCATAGGGAGTTGTGCTGCTAATCAAAAGGTCCTAGTCCATCAGTGACTACATAGAAGAAAAACTTTCATTATTGTCTTGTGTGATTTGCAGCTTCCAGAAACAGGCTGGAAGGTCAGCTATGAGTTGGTTCTGACCATACAGCAGTGAGTGAACACTCTTAACTGTTATGAAGGCTTTTTTTTTTATGATCACCACTTCTGGTTGCCTAATGGTTAAGAAGTTGAATTGCCAACCCAAAGACAGGTGGTTCGAATCCACAGACTACTTTGCAGGAGAAATTCTGGCCATCTCCTCTTGTGCAGTCTGATACTGGAAAATCCACTGGTATTGTGTGTGCTTAAAAACCATAAAGTCAATGAACTTTCCCTATAATGCTTCCTAGGAAGAACATTGAAGTCGTTAGTCTGTAGTTTAGAAAATCTACTCATCTATTTATTATTAGTTATGTCTGTTAAAGTTCTTTAGAGAGCAGAGGTGGCCTACTGATAAGAAACTGCACTACAGTCCTAAAGACATGAGGTTCAGATTTACCTACTAGCTGTTCTAGAGGAAAAGGATGGACTTCCCATCCCCTTTACTGCCTCTGAAAATCCACTTGAGGAGTCAGCTGTGGGTTGATTCCCACTCAACATGCAACAACAACAAAGCTGATTTTTCATAAATCACTAACTGTGCTTCAGATACTCTGTGAATGCATGTTTCAATTCATAGGACTGAGATATAATTTATATGAGTAAAGTGATTACTGAGATTTAATATGTTTAAATAAATCTATTTTATAAAACGAAGAACATTTTCATCCATTACTATATATCGACTCGAAATTATGTGTATTCAAATTGTTGAGTTGGATTTAGGCTTCCAAAAGGAAAGTAGAGGCTAAAGTGTTTTCATAGTATGACATTACATTTGTTAGAGAGTAATGTTTGAGGCAAATTACTATTTTAGCAAAATTACATGGCTTCTAGGGATTAGAGTGAATGAGTATTTCTTGTCCCTCCTTCATTCTCTTGTAAGTGGCAGGGATGCTAGTTAACAGAGTGCCAGACATCATAATGCCTGGGGCATAGTTAGAGACCAAGGAAGATTTACGATAATCAAACACAAACAGACAGAGTAGCATGAAGAAATTTCAATCCTCCCAGCCTTGCTTAAAAACTTAATTAGGCTTATTGGGGCAGAAAATATCCCCCCCCCATTTTTTATCTGCTTTCCCCCACTCCACCTTCTGTCCCAGATTCTCTTTGAAGGAGTCACCAACAAAAAAGAGACTTTTTGTTGTTGTAAATCCCAACTTGATTTTTCTGGGAAATGAGCAATAGAAACAATAAAAATTTAAGGTATTTAAAAACTCACATTTTTTTAAAGATATTCTATGTGTTTTAAGATCACACTGTATTCTGAATAAAATGTGTGTGTGTGTGTGTGTGTGTGTGTGTGTATAGCTCTATTATTGGATATTTAACAAGTATTTTTAATTTTGTGACAGATGTTCAGCCTGCTGCCTTAAAAAATTGTCAGCCTAGATTGTTGCTTCCTTTACCCTTTATTTTTAGATGTGATCTTCTAGAGAAATATACATACATACTGTCTCTCCATTAGCAGCGCAGTATTGGGATTCAGATGATGATGGTAGATGATTGGGGGTGGGAGAAGAGGTGGAGTTTCTTATCATTCCTCTTGTGGTCAGTAAAATCATCAGACGAATGCCTTCCCGGGATGTCGAATATATATATAAAGGGAAAGCCTAGGATTGCTAAGGGAGTGGTGTTTTGGTGAAGACTTCATCCTTCTCTCCTCCATGGAAACAAGCCTTTTGAGCTGTTTCTTGTCTGCTGATTTGCCCCGTGATCCAGGTAATCTATAGCAGTCTTTGTTTTCTCGATGGTGTATGAAATGTAACAAAATGGTAGAAAAATAGCTTCAGTGAAACACATTCCTCTATTGCAGAAGAATAAGATACAGAAAGAAAAGGATATTTCTCTATTGTTTATTATTATCTCTTACAGTATCTGTTAAGGTTTTTCATGTTTTAAAAAGCCTAATTTGACTTAAAGGAAAAGAAAGTCCTAGTTTTGAAAACCTATGCCTTAACTGTTTGGCTTGAGAACAAAGGTTTTAACAACCAGCATTGCAGGGAAATCTTCAATCAGAATAATAGGAAGCAGCAGCCTCCTTTTACCTTTTTAGAGCTGAATTGGCGTGACCTCTCCTGAATCTTAGCCTAGGACTTTGACTTATTATTCTGTGGATTATAATTTAATTATCTGAAGCTTCAGGATAGTTGTTTCCTTTTGATACCCAAGGGATCATGGAGAGGGTATGAGGGGAAGAATTATTACTATAGTAAAGGAAGTGAGTGTTTTTACAGAGTAATCCTCCTGTTTGTTTTTTCATTTGTAACTAGAAAATCAGAATCTTTTGTGTATGGTGATATTCATGGCCATCAAATGTTATTGTGAATTATTTTATCTTTTGTTCAGTTTGTGATATTTTTGCTTTTGTCAGCTAAAATGTTGATTATAGATATAAAGAAACTGCCAGATATAATGGCACTGGGATTGCATTCAGCTTTTCTTTTTCAGTCATTTCTGTGGACATAGGAGAAATGACATGCATTTGAAAAGTAGAAAAGACATAAAATGCTGAAGGTGTTTTTCTTTAAAAGTTATTTTCTTTTAGACAAAAAGACCTGAGAACACAAAATACGATACAAAATAGGGGTTAGTGTTGCTGAGACTGCTCTTAGAAAAGGTAGGCCAATACCACACTTTGTAGTATACATCGAGGCTTTCTGTTAATCTGATTATTTTCATGACATTGATATATATTATCATAGCAATTGCCGCATTTTGACAGTTGAAGTACTGACAGATTAACAGATGCTTATTGAACATTTGCATTATGATGGGCACTGTAGTAGATATATTGGAATATATTAATGAACAATTCAGTCTTTGCCCTCAGGAGGCTTGTAGTCAGTAAAGGATCTAAAATGTATATATTGCATGTACAAATACGAGCATGTAGGTATTTTACATTAGCATACTTTGGACATGTTGCAAGGAGGGACCAGTCCTTCAAGGGGACATCATGCTTGGGAGGGTGGGGAACAGTGAAAGAAAGGAAGACCCTCTATGAGGTGGATTGATTCAGTGACTGGGGTATTGGGGGGTAAGTGTGTCGGAGATAGTGAGATTGGCACAAGACAGAGCAGGGTTTAGGGCTGTTGTATGTAGGGTCGTTATGAGTCGTGGGTGACTTGATGGTACATAACAGCAACAATAAGTATAGTTAATGATGAGCCCTGTTGGTACAGCGACTGCTGACTGAACTGCTCAGCAAGAGAAAGATAAAGCAGTTTGCTTATGTCAAACCTCAAAAACTGTGTGGGGGCAGATGTACTTTGCTCATCGGATCTCTGGGCAGTGGGTTTCATTTTCTAGGGTGACTGTAGTTAATCCTTCTAATAATCCAGTCAAGTCTTTTATAGATGAGAAAAATTAAATTTAGTATGGTTAAATAATTTACTGTAAATAATAAAACAAAAAAAAAATACAGTGTAGCCCAGGCTAGCCAGATTCCAAAGATGAAGATCATTGGTCTGATTTCCAGAAAAATCACATTAAAACATATTATCACAATTAATCACAAAGAAAAATGTCAGTATAGTGAACAGGAATTATTGATCCTAAGCTTTGTCAGGAGCTCAAAGCTGGTAAATAGCATTATCTGTAAAATACGATGATTTGAATGTGGTTGTTGTTAAGTGCTGTCGAGTCGCAGGCGTCTCATAGCATAACTATCCTATGATGGAGAGTCCTCAACGCTTGGGTGTCTCTCATCCTCTCTTCAGGTTCATAGGGTTTCCAGAGGCAAGCTATTATGGAAGTGGATGCCACTCCTCCTTCCAAGCTTGTTTTAATCAGGGAGCGCCACCCCACTCTCTCTCCCGCATTGGGTAATCAGCCATTAATGCATTTGACACATCAGTGTCACAGTGTTCAGCCTCACAGCAACTACAAGTTACTGCTGTACGGCAACTTGTACACCAGGGCTATATGACCTAGAGGATTGTCTGAACAAAAACAATGAAAGACAGGCCCGAGGGCTGCAGATTAAAAGTCATCCACCTTCGGCTTGGCAGCATCACCTTCTGTCTGCTGGGCCAGCTGATCTCTCTCTCTATGTTGATGTTATTGTTGTTAAGTGCCATCGAGTCATGGGCGACTCATAGCAACCCTATGAAGGAGAGTGATTTGAATAGATAACCTAAAATTTAGTATTAATATTTTATGATTCTCTTCAGTGTCAGAGATTTTTTAAGTAGCTGTAGGAACTCTGGTGACCCAGCAAATAAGGAGTTGCACTGCCAACTCAAAGGTACATGGTTCAGATCCATCAGCTTCTCCAAGGGAGTGAGATGACAGTCTTCTCTGTGACTTACTACCTCTGAAACCTCCTGGAGGGTCAGCTATGAGTCAGTTTCTGCTTGACAGTAAAACAACAGGGCAACAAGTCTCATTACTTTGAGGTTTTTATTATAAATGTATTTTGTCTCCATTTTCAGTCTTTCATAACTCCTCTTATATTTTTGGAGGGTAAAGTGTTAGTACAAGAGGAAGATCTTCAACAAAATGGATGGTTAGAGTGATTGTATCAGTGGGCTCAAGTATATCAGAGATGATGAGGAAGGCATAGATAGGGCAGATTTCAAATCCCATATTCATAGGATCACTGTGAGTTGTAGTCAACTTGATGGTGCCTAATAACAACAAATAAATGCCTTTGAATTGTGGAGTTGGAGAAGAGTACGGAATATCCCATAGACTGCCAAAAGAACAAATAAGTCCATTGTTCTGTCTAGGAAAAATGGCTTTCCGTGAAGAAAATAAGAGTTACTTTAACTCACAACTCAATTCACAGAAATGCTTTCTTCTTCCACTTTAAAGAATTGCTTGTATATCTTAACTTACCATTTCATCCAACAGAATATTAAAAGGATGAATCCAATTTTGAGGTATTCAGTAATAATTTGTACTGTCTTACCAAAGGCTATCTATGCCTATATCATGAGCTGCAAAAAAAAATCTATATCCATATCCTACGGACTGGAAGAAGAGCAAACAAAGTTGTCTTGGAGTAAATACTGTCAGTGTGCTCCTTTAAGGCAAAGATGGTGAAACTTTTTTCACATGCTTGGCTCATGTTATCAGAAGGGCCAGTCCTTGGAAGAGGACATAAAAGGGGTCAGACAAAGAGCAGAACCCAACAAGTTGGATTGGTAGTGGCTGTGACAGTGGGCTCAAACGTGTCAGAAATTGTGAGGATAGTTCAGGATAGGGCAAAGTTCAGACACGTTGTTCATATGGTCTCTGTTAGCCATCGTCAACTGGATGACACTTAACAGCAACATAATGCTTACATCGTCAGCTCTGATAGCTTACTGTATATGGAGTTGACAGCTAAACCAAAGGACACACACACCTCTCTGGCAATTCAAATCCACCAGTGACTCTGCTGAAGAAAGAGGGGCAGTCTTCTCACATTTTGACTTGGAAACCTACTGACAACTATGAGTCAATTCCCACTTGAAGGCATTGAGCTGTTGGGTGCTGTAGAGTAGACTACAGCAGAAAGCAACCCTATGAGCAGTAGCTCTGAACCCTGCCCTGTCTTGAGCCAAATTGTCTGACCTGACACACCTGCCCCATTGCCACAGTCACTGTGTCAATACAGTAGTATGTATATATGTTTACTGGGTACAGTTAGATAAGCTTTAGTATGCATATATTAACTGGAAAACCATTTCCACAGGATTAATAAACATATTCATACCCTAAAAATTTCTCATGCTTTTCTGAAAGTCTCTTCCTCCTACCCATTCTGACCATCCCTGTTGTTGTTGTCGATTACCATGGAGTCGAGCACAACTCACAGCATCCCTATGAACAGAAGGCCTTTTTATAGCTATCGTCATTTGTCAAAGTTCATGAGTTTCCAGAGGCATTTTGTTTAAGAAGTGGATGCCACTTCTGCATCTCTTGATACCCACTAATCTGCCTTTTGTTTCTTTAATTTTATACCAATGAAATTTTATAGTGTATGATCTTTTCTGTTTTACTTCTTTCACTTCACACAATTATTTCCCTCCCCCACACAATTATTTTTAAGATTTATTTATATTGTTACATGTATCAGAAGATTATTCTCTTTTATAGGTAAATAATTTTAACATGTCATATGCTTCAGTTTCTTTATTTGTTCATCTGTTAGTGGACATTTAGGGTTGTTTCCAAGTTTTGAACTATTAAGAATAGGCTTGCTTTGAACATCTATATTCAAGTCTTTGTATGGACATACACTTTCGGTTTTATTTGGTAAAAATGTAAGAGTAGAATTATATGGTAGATGTCTGCTAACTTTTTAATTTTTTTTAAAAGTTGTCATTGTGTTTAACCTTATTTTCTTTTTTAATTTTTAATTGAGATTTTAATGAAAGTTTATAGAGAGCTTGGATTTCCATTCATTCATTGTTGCACATTTTCCTCCCTATCCACCCACCTCCCCAGTTTGCTTTTTTCTTTGGAATAAATTTCTTTCAGTATTGTACAATTTCCTCCCCTCCCACCCCCAGTCCACTTTGCTGTGCAGCTTTTATTCTGGACTGTTGTCATGCAGATAATACCTAATCATATATTCCTTTTAAACAGTTTTCCCCCTTCATCTCTTTCAGTGAAATGTAGATTATTTATCTCCTCTTTTGTTAGATTCCCCCCAACCCCCCATGTCAATCCTTTTTTATAACAGTTACATTATGCAGTATTTGTCCTTTTGCAGCGGAGATATTTCACTTAGCATTTTGTCCTCTTGGCTCACCCATTTTGTATAATATTTTATGAGCTCCTTGTTTTTCAGTGCTTCTCTGTGCATTTGTTGATGGGCACTTGGGTTGCTTCCATCTCTGTGTTTAACTTTTTAAGAAACTGCCAAACTGTTTTCTGAAGTGACTATATCCTATTACATTTCCAATTACACCTTTACAGTTGATCTACATAGTTGTCACCACTTGATACTGTCATCATTTACAATTTTAGTAGGTGTGAAATGGTATTTTATTGTAGTTTTAATCTTCATTGTTCTTTTAGTAATGTTGGACATCTTTTCATGTGCTTGCTTACCATATATATGTCTTATACTGTAAGTTGTCTTTTCAAACCTTATTTTTAATTGTGTTGTCTATTATTGAGTTAAAGGAGTTCTTTATGTATTCTGGATATGGATTCTTTACTAAATATATTATTTACAAATATTTTCTCCAAATCTATGACTTGTCCATTCTCTCTGGTTCCTTTTAAAAGATTTATTGAGATGAAACTGGTATGAGAAACAATGTATTAGAATTTTGTAAATAAACTAGTATAATAAAAATAAATTTAAAAAAATTAAAAATTTACAATTTAATAACTTTAAAGTCCATTTTATGTGGTTTTTGTTTATTTTTTTGCTTTTGTTGCATCACCTTTGGGCTAGCAAAGCTACTTCCTACAGATAAGACCACCAGAGTTTCCTGCTCAAATTATAATTAAGACTAAAAAGAAAGATAATGGAGTTGGACAACTAACACAATTTGATTTCAAGGCTTATAAAGACAGTGTGGTAATCTTTGCTTTCCATAAGACACAAAGATTTTCTATATTCCAGAAACTATAGTTTTACTTTGAGATCTATAATAATTTTGATATATTTTTAAGAAGATGGTGTGAGGCTTTGATAGATGTGTATCATTTTATTTTTGCATTTTGATATTCACTTAACTGAAAGATTGTTTTTTTCTCTAATGTATTGCCTTTGTTGAAAATCATTTGTCTGCAGATATTTTGTTGTTAGATGCCATCAAGTCAACTGTGACTCATTGCAACTCTATGAACAATAGAGTTGAACCCTGTCTGATCCTGTGCCATCGTCATCAACTCTGATACACTTGAATCCATTGTTACAGTCACTGTGTCAGTCCATCTTGTTGAGGGTCTTCCTTTCCTATGCTGGCGCTCCACCTTTTGAAGCATAGTATCTTTTCCCAAGGACTAACATATAACAGCAACAGCAGCTCCTTCCAACATGTGCAGAGTATGCGAGACAAAGTTTCATCACCCTTGCTTCTAATGAGCACCAGTAGATTGGCTCTAAGGTCAGTAGTCTTGTTAGTGTTGTTGTTTGTGGCATTGAGTCATCTGCAACTCATGTGACCCTATATGTACAATAGCTCTGAACCCGTGTCCTGAGCTGGTCTCACTGACTCCAGGTGCACAAACGTACTGTATTCACCTTCTTTGATCTACTTAATTATCTTGACACAAATACCGCACTGTGTTTATAAGCCTTGAAACCAGGTTGTGTTAGTTGTCCAACTCTATTATCTCTCTCTTTTTAGTGTTAATGATAATTTGAGCAGGAAACTCTGGTGGCCTTGTCTGTTGTGAGCTGCCTTGCTAACCTCACTTTATTAACTCACTTTGCTAAAGGTACAGCAGCAGCTCTTAGGGAGAATGATGGCCAGTCTGCCTGTGTGATTTATAGCCTCTGAAAATTTGATGCAGGATCAGCTGTAAATTGGTTCTGACTTGACAACAATGAGAGAGAAGTGTAATTTCAGTGAAAGCTTACACAGCAAATTGGTTTTCCACTCAAACACATTTTATGTGTATCTGCTACATTGTAACAGCACACTTCCTACTTTCTCCTGGTGGTAGTCTAATTTCCACTCAACCCTTTCTTATCCCTTCTTACCATCCCAACTTTGTCCCTGAGCAAATGCTGCTCCTTTGATTTTATGTGGTTGATAAGTTCAAAGGAGTGAGTACCTTCCTAAT
Organism: Elephantulus edwardii; assembly: GCF_000299155.1. Taxonomy (NCBI): domain Eukaryota; kingdom Metazoa; phylum Chordata; class Mammalia; order Macroscelidea; family Macroscelididae; genus Elephantulus; species Elephantulus edwardii. The sequence goes on along the minus strand of NW_006399921.1, from coordinate 5,325,579 downwards.
GTTACTCATCTTGTAGGACCTAGCTGTTTGGCTGAAAGTTGAGCCATGGGATGTTCATTTGCAAGCTTCAAAGGCGAAGGTATCAGGGTTCTACCATTCTCTATCATATCAGTACTCTTGGCATTTTAAATTTTTTTATAATTTTGAGTTTTGTTCTATCTTCTTTTGGCATCCTAACTAGGACCTTTTATTGTGTAGTCTCTTCAGAGCAGTCAGCAGTGATAGATAACATCTATTTCTAGTTTTAAGAGTCTTAAAAACATATCAAAATGGTCCTTTAATTATTTTAACTTTTCTTCATTCTCCTTTGCTCTAGACAAGGAGAGACCAGTAGTTGGACCTTACCCAACTTCTTTCTCAAAGATGTTGACTCTTTGTATTTCCATATGAACTTTAGAATTTAGAATTTAGTTTGTTAATTTCTACAGAAAAGCCTGCTGAGATTTTTGTTGTGATTGCATAGACTTTGTAAATCAGTTTAAGTGAAATTTTAATAATACTCAAGTTTTCTAATCCATGAACACAGAATATTTCTCTACTTACATTTAAGTTTCCCTCAGCC
>NW_006399921.1:5291336-5323526 GCF_000299155.1 Elephantulus edwardii | reverse complement strand
GCTTTTCCAGGATACTGGGAAGACTGTTTATGTTGTGGATTAGGACTTCTAGTGTTGTTCCTAGCTTTTCTGTAATGAATTTTATAGTCCTTGGAATATTTTGGTTTTGTATTCTTTAACCTTGCTAAACTCATTGGTTAGTTAGTGTAGCTCTTTGGTTGATTCCATTGGATTTTCTATCTAGATGATCATGTAAAGACAGTATTACTTTGATAAAAAGGTATCCAGTCAGAGAGCTCTTCTTTTTCTTGCTTTACTGCACAGCAAGTACATACAGTGTTGAATAAAAATAATGAAGACATCAAGTTCTAGTTTTTTATTGAGGAGGGAAACTTACTTTTCCCACCATTATGTATGATGTTAACGGATTTTTTTTAACATCTTTTATCAGCTTAGGCTTTTTATGAGCGCTTATTGCTACCAGAACTAGAAATTATTATGTTTAAATGTTTTAAAAAGAAAGGTTTCTAGAATTATTTTTTCAGAATAATGTTGTTGCATGCCATCAAATGGGAACAAACTTAAAACTGACCCTCCCAAGGGTTTCCAGAGGCTTAAAATTGCACAGGAAGAGATTGCCCCTCTTTATCCTGAGGAGCAGCTGGTGGCTTTGAACTGCATGCCTTTGGGTTAGTAGTGCAACTCTTTACGTACTAGACCACCAAGGCTCCATCTTCAAAAGGATAATACTCTTTTAAACAGATGAATTCAACTGCTGCTAATCTTGGATTGCCAAAGAAGACATAGGTACATATTTTTTAGTATTTTCTCTTTGATGTAATAGTTATTAAAGTTAGATTAAAAAGTGATTGTAGGGGGAGTTCTGGTGGCCTAATGGCAAGGAGCTGCAACTACAATCCCAGAGGCGCTCGGTTCAAATCCACCAGATGCTCTGCCGGGGAAGGAGGGACAATCTCCTCCTGTACCAGTCAGATCTGATTTGACGGTACACTCACACAAAAATAATAAAATAAATTAAAAAAAAAAGTGATTGTAATGAGGACTGTAGGAAGGGGATAAAGGAAATGGGAATGATCTGGTAGGGACCTGAAAAGACAGAGTAATTGTGGGCATAGTCCATTGGTTATTAATTTTAGAAAACATAATGAATGGGAATAATTGTATGAAACAATATAAATGTTAAATAGTGTGAAACACAGTGAATATGGACTTTGTAAGCAAACTAATATAAAATAAAATTTTAAAAATAAACCATCCATGTGAAAGCTAAAAAATAAAATGACCACAATGAAGAGGTAAAACGTAGAGATATGTAATAAAACTTTAATAATGATCTTGTTTCTGTAAGCCATACATACTTATTTTCCAAATATATAATATTTATAAGGTGTTTCAGTTTTTGTCTAAATCTTAAATTTTATACATGGTTTTGAATGTGTGTTAACACCCTAGTACCAACACTCAGAAAATAAGGAGATGCACTAGGAAAATCTGAAATTAGGAACTCTCAAAATTATTGAGGAATAATGATGCCAGGACTAAGGGGCGTCTGATTCAGCCTATAGTCTTTCCCATCACTTGGCTATGCATCTGAGAGCTTGACAATGGGTAAGGATGACAGAGGAACAATTGAAGCCTCATTTGAGCTGTGGTATTGGAGAAGAGTGCTGTGATGCTTGGAAGGGTGGAGGATTGAAGAAGGAGAGGAAGGCCCTTGACCAGGTGGATTGGCATGGTGACTGCTGCAGTGGACTCCACACAGAAAGTGTGAGGACGACACAACATAGAGCAGGGTTCAGATCTTCTTTGTAGGATCTTTATAAGTTGCACTTGACTCGACAACACCTAGCAACAACAACTATTAAATGTATCCTCTGAGAGAATCTTGTCTTTTTTATTTGTGCTGTTACATAAATCCAAATTTTCAGATGTCCTTACTAGACATCTTTTCCAGAATCTAAAAGCACCATGGTAGACTTAAAGCCAGTTTCCTCCTCAAACTGTGTTTGCATTTCTTTTCTTGAGGAATGACACAGCCAACTGTTTTGTTATGTAAGCCATAAACCAGGCAATTCCATCTTTCCTTTTAATTTTATAAGTCAAAGGGACTTGAAGTGCCTTGACATTTTCTTCACAGCCTTTGATAGTGCCTTGTTTAAACCAGCGTCATCATCATCAGTGTGTGTATGTATGTGTTCATTTAACTTACCTGTACTTTTGCAGTTTCCTTTTATGTTGATCTTTATGCATTCCATTTAATTTTTTTACAACTTGAAATTTCCTAAATTCATACATTATATATTCTGTGTTGCAATTGCTATTGGATGTATGCAACTGTTTTTCCATTTGTTGAGTGTCTTTCAGCCTGAGGAGCTTGTTTCTGACACTATATCAAGGTGTTTTTCTGATAGGATATGTGAAGGCTTTTAACTGCGGTAGTAGTGGAGAGCTAGTCCTGCTTCTTAGTTTGACTTAGTCTGAAAGTGCCACTGAAACCTGTCCCCCCACCAAGGATGACCCTGCTTATACTTGATATGTTGGTGGTATAGCTTCTAGCATCACAGCAACTTGCAGCTCACCACAATACAGTGAATTGACAGAGAAATGCCATACCCATAATTCAATATAACTTGAAGCTCAGCAACAACAACAACAACAAAAAAAACCCCCAAAGATTCTCACCACTGGGCCATTTAGCAGCACCATGATACGTGGAGAAGAGATTGAGGTTGTTAACAATTCACCTTGTTCAGTTCTACATTCAACACCTTTTAGCCAACTGACCAGCAGTTAGGAAATTAAAAGAAGAATTGCATTAGGAAAATCTGCTGTCAGGGACCTCTCCAGAGTGCTAAGGAGCACTGATGTCAGTCTAGAAAGGAAGGAAGGAAGGTGTGCCTGATCCAGGCCGTGGTCTTCACAGTTGCTTGCTATGCATCAGAAAGCTGGACAATGACTAAGGATACCAGAAGAAGAATCTGTGCCTTTTAGTTGTGCTGGAGAACAGTATTGAACATACCATGAATCACCAAGAGAACAAACAGTTCTGTCCAGGAGAGGGTGAAACCAGGTTTCTCCTTGAAGGCTATGATTTTCAAGCTCCGTCTCACATACTTTGTACCAGAAGGGTACCAGGAGGGACCAGTACTTAGAGAAAAAGATCATGCTTAGAAGACTGGAGGGACAGTGCAGGAGAGGAAGACCCCAGATGAGATTGAGTAAGAGAGTAACTGGTGCAGTGGGGGTAGGTGTGTCGGAGATAATGAATTGGCTCAGTATAGGGCAAGGTACAGAGCTATTGTGCATAGAGTGGCAATGAGTAGCAGATAACTGGAAGGCACACAATAACAACAGCAGGAAAAGCAGAATAAGCTACTTGACCTGGTCAGTGTATCTGCTAGCCCAGTAGAAGAGTGGGGTTGAGGTGCCTATAAAGACTAAGATGTGCCTAGTGAAAGCCATGGTATTTCCAGCTGCTTCCTATGCATCTGATAGGTGGATAGTGAATAAGGAAGACAGAATTGATTCTAACCCAAAGGCCACACCTCTCTGGCAGTTCAAATTCATCAGTGACTCTGCTGAAGAAAAGTGGGCTAGCTCTTGTCATTGGAGATGCAGCCTCCAAAACCTTGAAAGTCAACATAACTCGATGGCAACAAGTAGTGGGAGTGTATGTATGTGTGTGTACACACACACACACACACACACACACACGTGCTGGATGGTCAGCTGTGAGTCTATTCCAACTCTACGGTACTCTACAATGGTGAATATATGTTTACAGGATGCAATTTGATAAGTTTTGATATGTATGTTGTTGTTGTTGTTATGTGCCATCGAGTCTCTTGCGACTCATAGTGACCCTATGTACAACAGCCCTAAACTCTGCTCTGTCCTGTGCCAATTACACTGTCTCTGACACTCCCATCCCGATTACCCCAGTCACTGACTCAGTCTACCTCATAGAGGGCCTTCCCCTCCTGCGCTGTCCCTCCACCCTCCCAAGCATGATTTCCCTCTCCAAGGACCAGTCTCTCCTTACAACATGTCCAAAGTTTGTTAGATGGAGCCTCAGAATCCTTGCCTCCAAGGAGCCGCCCAGTTTAACCCTCTCCAGGATGAATCGGTTTGTTTTCCTAGCAGTCCATGGTACCCTCAACACAATTCTCCAGCACCACAGCTCAAAGGCATCAATTCTCCTTGTATCCTCCTTAGTTATTGTCCAACTCTCTGACGCATAACAAGTGATAGCAAAGACCGTGGCCTGTATCAGATGCACCTTAGTCTCCAGTAAGACACCATTGCTCTTCAATACTTTGAAGAGGTCCCTAACAGCAGACTTTCCCATGGCAATACGTCTTTTAATTTCCTGGCTACTGGTGCCAAGAGTATTAACTGTGGAGCCAAGCAAACTAAAGCTGTGAACAATCTCAATCTCTTCTCCATCCATCCTGATTCTGCCAATTGGCCCAATGGTGAGAATTTTTGTCTTCTTGACTTTGAGCCTCAATCCGTATTGGAAGCTGCAGTCCTTGACCCTCTACAGTAATATAATAACTAAAAAGCCATCATTACAAGATTAATAAACATGTCTATCACTCCCAAAATTTCCTGATGCCTTTTTGTCATCTCTTCCTCCTAGCTACCCACACATATTCCCAGATATTTGTTGACTTGATTGCACATGACAACAACACAACAGCCACCTCCTAAACTATAGCAAAATTTCTGTTATGACACACACTTGTATTTTTGTTGTTGCAATATGTACCATGGGATCAAAACCCACTCATAGTTGACCCTCCAGAGAGTTTAGAGAGGCACTTAATCACATGAGAGAAGGCTGCCCATCTTTCTCCCATGGAGCAGCTGGTGACTTTGAACCACATGCCTTTCGGTTGGTAGCACAACTCCTTACCATTAAACTACCAGGTGGAAACCTGTAAGACAAGAAAAGTGCAAGTTGTTTCCACCAGTAGGAGCAATATAAAAGTAGTAAGGTGGAAAACTTGTAAGACCTAGCAAAACATAGAAGTCCTTTAGAGTTCTAACTCGTACATAATTATATCCCTGTAATTACATCACTGTAAATGTGGTCAGTGGTTAAAAATGAAAGAGAACTAGTAGTCATAGGATACGGTGAGTGACCTAATTCAAATTGAAGAGCAGAGATCCAAAAAGGCCTTTCTGAGGTGGTTTTTACGTGCCTTCACACTGACTGCATCTCTCACCCAGTGAGCAGTAGATCTGAACACACCCTATCCTGTGCCATTCTCAACCTCTCCAACATGAGGCCATTGTTACAGTCACCATGTCAGTCCTTCTTGTTCAGAAGTCTTCCTCTTCTACATCAACCAATCTTCCACCTTTCCAGGTATGATGTACTTCCCTAATGACTGGCCCTTTAACAACATGCCCAAAGTGTCTGAGAAAAAAAGAAAGCTTCACTGTCTTTGCTTCCAAAGAGCATCATGGTCACACTTTGTCTAAGACAGACTGTTTGTTCTTTTAGTAGTCTGTGGGATATTCAGTACCCATTTCCATCACCACAGTTCAAAGGCACTGATTCTTCCTCTGTCATCCTTATTCGTTGTCCAACTTCAGATGCGTGTTGTTGCTAGGTGCCATCAAGTCAAGTATGACTCATAGCAGTCCTCAGAAGGACATACTGAAACCTGCCCCTTCCTGTGCCATCTTCCTCATCTCTGAGACACTAGAGCCTGTATTGAAAGTCAAAGTGTCAATCTATCTCATGTGGGAGGGGTGTCTTCCTCTTCTTTCCTGACTCCTCATCCTTCCAAGCAAGATGTCTCTCTCCAAGGAATAGCCTTGCTTAGGTACGTGTCCAAAGTATGAAAGATGAAGCCTTGTCATCCTTACCTCCATACCTCCAAGGAGCACTCTGGCCACATTGTTTCTAGGACATACCTGTTTGTTCTTTTTTTAAAAAATTATTATTAATAATTTTAATGAACATTTACAGAGATTTTGGTTTTCCATTCATTCGTTGTTGCACTTCTCTCCCCGCCCAGCCCTCCCCCCTCCCCCAGTTCACTCCTCTCTTTGAAAAGTAAAAGAAACACTCCCTCCCTAGTACACAATCCCCCCGCACCCCTCCCACCACCTCAAGTACATTCCACTATGCAACCTTAATTGTGGACTCTTGTGATAACCATAGTACCCTATCATACATCGCTTTTAAATTATTCTCTTCCTCATCTGTTTCAGTGCAGTATACACAATTTATCCAGTTTTTCTCAGTCTTACCCCAACTCTGATATCAGTCCCATTTTACAGCAGTGGCACCATGCAATATTTGTCCTTTTGCGACTGAGATATTTCACTCAGCATTATGTCCTCCAGGCTCACCCATTTTGAATAATATTGCATGAGTTCCTCATTTTTCAATGCAGCGTAGTGTTCCATTATGTAAATATACCACAGCTTCTTTATCCATTCGTTTGTTGATGGGCACCTGGGTTGTTTCCAACTCCTTGCTATTTTGACAAAGCTGCGATAAACATGGGTGTGCATATATCTGCTTGGATGTCAGTTATGGTCTCTTTGGGATATATTCCAAGTAGTGGAATTGCTGGGTCAAATGGTATCTCTATTTGCAACTTTTTGAGAAAGTGCCACACTGCCTTCCACAGTGGTTGCACCACTGTTTGTTCTTTTGGTAGTTCATGAGATACTCTGCACTCTTCCCCAACACCACAACTCAAAGGCACCAGTTCTTCTTCTGTCATTCTTATTCACTGTCCAACTCTCTGATGTGTAGTAGGTGATTGAGAAGACAATGGCCTGACTCAGGCACACCTTAGCCTTCAAGCTGACATCATTGCTCTTCAGTATTTTGGAGAGGTCCCTGGCAACAGACTTGCCCAATGAAATGTCTCCTGATTTCCTGACTGCTTGTACCAAGGGTGTTGATTGTTGAGCCAAGCAAGGTGAAATAATTGACATCTTCCATCTTTTCTCCATCTATCATATTGCTTACTGTTGGCCCTGTGGTGAAGATTGTTGTCTTTGGTGTTGGGATGCAATCCATACCAAAACATTTCATTTTCTCCTCATTTTTAGCAAGCAAAGTTGTGTCATCAGCGTAATGCAGGTTGTTGATGATCTTCCTCCAATCCTGATGCTACATTCTTCTTCATAGATTCTGTCTTCATGAATTATTTGTTCAGCATACAGATTTAATAGGAATGGATAAAGGATACATAGCAGGAAATAAAAAAGACTGTGGCTTGGTCTTAAGGCTGACATCATTGCTTTTCTGTATTTTGGAAAGGTCGCTCACAGCCAATTTTCCCAATGTGATAAGACTTTTGATTTCTTGACAAGGGTGTGAATTGTGGATCCAAGTAAGATGAAATTGTTGAAAATGTCAGTCTTTTCCCATCGGTCATGATACTGCCTACTGGCCTAGTGGTGATGATTTTAATTTTCTTTCTGTTGAGATGTAATCCTTATTGAAGTCTTTGAACTTCTGCAGCAAGCATTCCAGGTCCTTCTTATTTTCAACAAGTTAGGTTGTGTCATTAACATAATTGCAGGTTGTTGATATGTCTTCCTCTGATCCTGATGCTACATTCTTTGTCTTAAAGTCTAGCTTTTGGAATTATATGCTCAGCATTCTGATTGAATAATTATGGAGGAAGGATACAGCCCTGATGTACACCTTCTTGATGTTAAACCATGTAGTGCCCCCTTGCTCTGTTGGGACAGTCATCTCTTGGTCAAAGTATAGGTTTCATATGAGCACAATTAAATGTACTGGAATTCTAATTCTTCTCAATGTTAACCATAATTTGTTGTGATCCACACAGCCAAATGCCTTTGCATAATTAATAAAACATAACTATCATTAAGGTATTCTTTGCTTTTGTGAGGTGGCAATCTTTAAACAAGTCTACAGGTATTCTCAAGAGTTAGACATGAGTAGAGAATGTTCCAGATTGAGAGAACAGCATGTAAGAGAGAAGAGTGCGTTTGAGTCACTGAAGAAAAGCCACTGTGGCTGCAGACTAGAGGATGAATAAGAGAATAATAAGAATTAGGTTAGAAAGGTGACAAGAGTCTCTATTATTATTTTGTGCCTTTGTATATTATGCTTGACATTTGGATTTTATTTTTCTCATGGCGAGATGTAAGATTTTTTTTTAAAAATTATGATGGCTGATGTGTGAGAAAAATTGATTGGAGATATATGTAAGAGTAATAATGTTAAGGCTTGTTTAAGCAGATAGTCTCAATAATCTTCAGATAAAGTAACTAGCTCTAAGTTAGCAGTGGAGAAGGTCAGGCATAAATGAATTTCAGATAATGACTATAAAACCAATAGAAAGTGATAATGGATGTAAACTCTGAAAATAGAGACTTTGTTTTACTTATTGTGGTACCTCCAGCCTTGAGCACAGTGCCAGTTACAGAGAAGATGTGCAATAATTATTGTTGAGTGTGGGGGGCTTAAGGGGAGGAAGGTGTAGTTAATGACTTGTAGTTTTCTGGTTGGAGGAGCTAAGTGGTAAGGAGTTATGCTACCAACCCAATCATTGATAGTTTCAATCTATTCTCCATCTATCAAGAGGTTGCCAGCTGGCCTGGTGGTGAGGATTTTTGTCTTTATGTTGTGATACAATCCAGATTGAAGGTGGTAGTTTTAAATATTTTGTATCAAGTACCTGGTGCCCTCATTCAGCAAGCAAGTTTGTATCATCTTGCATAATACAGGTTGTTTAAGAGTTTTCTTCTGATCCTGAAGGCACATTCTTTTTCATGGAGTTGAGCTTCTTGAATGATTTGCTCAGCATATAGATTGAATAGTTAGGGAGAAAGAATATAGCCCTTATGCCCACCTTTTTTTAATTTTAAAGCATGCAATGTCTTCTTGCTTTGTTCAGAAAACAGCTTTTTGGTGAAGATTAATTAAGTTAGTGTATGTAGTTTGTCATCATCAATGACAAATATTATGAACTGAGTGATGATGATGATTATAGAGTAGCATAGAGTCAGAACCTACCCATAGCTGCTTCTCCAGCAGGTTTTCAGAGGCAGTTAATAGCATGGGAGGAAATTGCCCATCCTTCTTCCACGGAGCAGCTGGTGGCCATGAACCACATGCCTTTGGGATTGCAGTGCAGCTTGCCATTAGGCTACCAGAGCAAGTATATATTTCTGTTACTTACTGTTCTGTTGTGTCAATGTTCAGAAGGCCTGAACCACTTACAACAAAGTCCTTAAGCTCACACTCTCTCTGTGGTCTCTTCATATGTGCTCATTCTCTTCATGTTATCTATAACCTAACCTTCAGTAATATCCTAAACCTAGAAATGAGTATCCCTTCCCCCTCCACCTTGCTCTTGCTTTTTTGGGTCCCTGCTGGATTCCTTAATCCTTTGGCCTGCACTCCTCCCCTGGGTATTACTGTTCTAATTTTGGTGTGAGAAAGATGGACAGTCTCATCTTGTGTGATTTACTGCCTCAGAAAATATGCTGGAGGGTCAGTTGTGAGTCACTTTTACCTTGACAGCACATAACACCAACAGTGGTGGTGAAGTCATGGGGAGTTGTGCTCCTAACCCAAAGGCAGCACCTCTCTGGCAGGTGAACTCTACCAGCAATTTCCTAGGAGAAGGAGGAACAGTTTCCTCTCATGAGATTTGCAGTCTCGTAAAATCTACTGGACGGTCACCTGTGTGGTAATTCCAACTCGACAGTATTAAGTTTTTTTTTTTTCAATTAAGGGTAGTAAGATCTACTTTGTATATTTAGAAAACTATATTTCCTGTTCAGAGTCTACCAGTCCAGACTTATTATCAATCTAGAATGTAACATACTTGACAAATAGGTGTTTTAGTTGGTGGTTTGAGGTTATAATCATTATCTTTTTGTTGAAAATGGATTGTTTTTTCCCTTTAGTGTTTTTCTGAGGAAAAAGAGTATAGTGAAACTACTTTTGCTGTCTTTCATCTTTACTTGAAATGTAACACTCTTTTTTCCCCCCAAGCCCTGTATGGTTTTATTGCATGTTGAGATTGTGTGAATTGCCAGTTTTTATAACTAGTGATACTGGCTTATCATTTAATTGGTTTAATCTGAAACATTATAAAGGTTATCTTTATTACCTTACTAGTATATCTTTGTGACTGACAGAACCCTTGTGGTATGTTGAATATTATTGATCATAAGGTACTAGATCTGAGTTTCTAAGTTTCATTCATAAGAGAAGACTTTATTAACTGTAAAATACCATCCAAAAAGAAGTTAACTTTGAGTTGTGGTGTTGGAGAAGAGTACTATATATCTTACGGACTGCCAAAAGAACAAGCAGAATGTCTTGGAGAAAGTGCAGCCAGAATGCTTCTTGGAGGCAAAGAGGGTGAAGCTTCATCTCACACACTTTGGGCATGTCATTAGGAGAGGCTCTTCCTTGGAGATGGACATAATGCTTGGAAAACTGGAGGGTCAGCAAGAGAGGAAGACCCTCAAAGTAGAAGGATTGATACACTGTCGCAGTGGGCTCAAATATGTTGGAGATGTTAAGGATGGTGCAGGATAAGACAGGGTTCAGATATGTTGTTTATAGGGTAACTGTAAGTCTTGCTCCTCTCAGCAGCACTTATGAGCAATCCAGAGGTGACGGAGTTCTGGTGGTCTAGTAGATTAGGAATTGCATTGCCAACCCAAAGGCAGGTTGTTCAAGTCCACCATCTGCTTTGAGAGAGAGTTGGACATGCTCCTTCTGTATGATTTATTGCTTCTGAAAATTCACTGTAGGGTCAGCTGTGAGTTGATTCCAATTGGCACATAACAATCTAGAGATTGAGAGCAAGGACTCTAGTTAGACAGTTAGTGTTTGAACCTAAGCATCTTTAGTTACCATCTGCTTATTATATGACTTGTATAAATTACTTCACATTTGATCCTCACATTTTGGTAAAAATAAGGCTAAAAAAATCTATGCCATAAATTTATTGCTTAAATTAATACATAAAAGTAATTAAAACAAAGACTGGCATATAAGTTCTCAAGTAAATTTTAACTGTTACTATCACAGTTCAGTTGAGATCAGGAATGTTCTGATGCTGTCTCCTCCCCAAGGCCCAAAAACTATTTCTCTGGAAATGGTGGCCGTGGAGGTCCCTGGGTAGTGTCCTGTACCTGAGACAAGATGGTGAGATCAGGAATGCTCCAACTCGGTCTCCTCCCCAAGTCCCAAAAACTATTTCTCTGGGAATGGCGGTCACGGGGGTCCCTGGCTAGTGTCCTGTACCTGAGACAAGACAGAGAACTGCCAGATGTGCAGGCTGGATTTAGAAGAGGTCATGATATTAGGGATATTAAAGCTAATGTTAGATGGATCTTGGCAGAAAGCAGAGAATACCAGAGGAATGTCTATGTGTGCTTCATTGACTATGCAAAGGCTTTTGACTCTGTGGATCACAACGAGCTATGGCTGACTCTGAGAAGAGTGGGAATCCCAGAACATTTGATTGTACTTACGTGAAACCTATACTTGGACCAAGAGGCAGTCATCAGAACACAGCAAGGAGACACTACATGGTTCAAAATCAAGAAGGGGGTTCGTCAGGGATATAGTTTGTCTCCATACCTTTTCAATCTGTATGCAGAACAGATTATCTGAGATGCTGGTCTGTGCGAGGAGGAATGTGGCATCAGGACTGGTGGAAGAATCATCAACAACCTGCATTATGCAGATGACACAACCCTGCTTGCTGAAACTGAGGAGGACTTGAAGTGCTTGCTGCCGAAGATCAAGGACTGCAGCCTTCAATATGGATTGAAGCTCAACATCAAGAAAACAAAGATTCTCACCACTGGGCCAATTGGCAGAATCAATATGGATGGTGAAGAGATTGAGATAGTTAACAGTTTTAGTTTACTTGGCTCCACAGTCAACACTCTTGGTACCAGTAGCCAGGAAGTCAAGAGACGAATTGCTTTGAGAAAGTCAGCTGTGAGGGACCTCTCAAGTGTACTGAAGAGCAACGATGTCAGGCTGGAGACGAAGGTGTGCCTGATCTGGGCTATAGTCTTCTTTAGTTACGTGCTATGCATCGGAGAGTTGGACAGTGACTAGGGATGATAGAAGGAGAGTTGATGCCTTTGAGTTGTAGTGCAGGAGAGGAGTATTGAATATACCATGGACTGCTGGGCAAACAAACAGGTTAGTCCTGGAGAGGGTGAAGCCAGACTGCTCCTTGGAGTCAAGGATTCTGAAGCTTCATCTGACACACTTTGGGCATGTTGTAAGGAGGGAGTGGTCCTTGGAGAGAGACATCATGTTTGGGAGAGTGAAGGGACGACGCAGGAGAGGAAAATCCTTGATGAGATGGATTGACTCTGTGATTGGGGTGGTGGGAATGAGTGTGTTGGAGACAGTGAGGTTGGCACAGGATAGAGCAGCGTTTAGGGCTCTTGTACATAGGGTCGCTATGAGTTGCAAGCGACTCGACACATAACAACAACCACATCACAATATTGTTACAAAATTATTCCTACCTTGGAACCCTGGTGGCCTAGTGGTAAGGATTGGCACAGCCAACTCAAACGCATGCAAGTCAAATTAACCAGTCTAGGAGAAAAGGTGGACAGTCCTCGTCTGTGATTTATAGCCTCTGAAAACTTGCTGAAGAGGCAGCTATGAATCGTTCTTAATGGGTGATGTGCATAACAACAACAATCTTGGGCAGTGGAGGACAAGCATTTGGAACAATTTGCCGCGAATACTTTTGATTACTAAGTATAATACTTGACGGATACTTGACTACCAAGTAAAGTAGAAGTTATTGAGTGCTCCTTGGCGAACCATTCTTCTTGAATGAATAATTCTTTAGATCTTGCTTTAGGAAAGCCAGTCGCAGGATATAAGGAAAAGCTTACTAGATTACTCTTTGCCTCTGTAATTGTAGTTAATTTCTGGTCAATTCATCTCCTCTTTGATAGAAATTCAGCAGGATGTTTTTCTTTCTTTGTTTTTTCAGAATTAAGAAACCTTTGTTCTGATGAGGAACTTCTTTGAATTTGGGGTAGAGCACCAATAGAAAAATAAACTGCGTTCCCTTAATGGGGAATGTAGCCCTGTATCCTCCCAGGGTAGAATTTTCTTACAGGAACTAAATAGCTCTATCTAGCAGGGTCTTCCTGCCTTTAGCAATGGAACAGTACAAAGACCACATTGAGTATAGCTGCTGGGGAAACCCTTTTTCCTTCTCTGGCCTGTAAATGCTGTTCTGTCTCTGTGAAAAGCCCTGACATCAGCTCCTGGAAAAATCCAAATACTTGTGTCAAAACAGTTCTGAAGCACTTGCCTGGGCAGAGACTAAATGGCTGAACTATAGTTTCAAGCTTACTAAATGCTTTATAGCCATGTTATGCTGTTTTTGGTTGTTTTTTTGTTTTGTTTTAAATCTTTGAGTTTAAACATTATCTAGAGAAATTAAGAAAGATATGATAACCAATATTCCTTCCCTCCAATTATGTATATGTGGGACTCTAACTCGCTGTGTAAGCTTACATCTAAATATCCATAAAGAAATATTTGGTTGTTGGGTTTTTTTTTTTAAAAAGTAAATGATCTAAAACATCCTATTTCCAGCCTCGAAAAACCACTGGAGGGTTGTTGTGAGCTGGAACTGCTCAGTGGCTGAGTTTGTTTTCATGGTTAATGACCTTGAATGTATGTATGTTTTTGTATGTGTGTTGTCTGATTGGATGTGTTTTGTTCCTTTTGTGATAGGGTGGTTTATTTTTTTGTATGTTGAGTTACTATTATTTTTTAGATTTTTAGAGATTCGAACATTATCACTTAAATAGTTTAATAAGATTTCCCCAGTCTGTAGCCTTTTTATTTATTCATCTAATAAAATATTTTGGTGACTTTAGTATTTAAATTTTAAGAGATTCTGTTTATTTTGCCATCTTATCTTTGTTTATTTGTTAACTTTTTCTACAAAAGTAAGATCTTGTCATTTTCTTAGGGTGTTTCCCAGGGTTTGTATAGTTTTAGGTTTAATATTTAGATCATTTTTGAACTACATTTTATGTGTATGAGGTGTGGATCCTGCTTCATTTTTCTGCGGGTCATTACCATTTATTAGAGTTATTTTTTTTCTGCTTTTCTGAATAAAGTTAGCCCCTTTTTAAAAATCAGTTGTTTATATGTGATTGAGTTTCCTTCTGGGCTCTTCTTTCTGTTATGGTCTTTATTCGTCTTTGTGTCTTTGAACTGATTCTAGCCTGTCCTGTAGGTGTTTGAGTTGGGTTTTGATAGTCTACTTCAGCTAACAGGGTTATTATACTGGCTTCATAGAAAAAAGTGTATGTGTGTCCCCTCCTCTTTTATATTCTTGAAGAAATTGAATAGGCTTCATCAGCTCTTCTCTGTATGTTTAGTACAATTCTCCAGTGTAGGCATCCTTTTGTTGATGTAGTTGGCAATGTTTGATGATACCAGTCTCTTCTTTTGCAGTACATTTACATTTTATGTTAGTATTAGCATGTTTCTAAGAATTGATCAGTTTAGTCTGTTTTAAAATTTATTGGAATAAACTTTTTCATCATAATCATGATTTTAAAAACTGTTGTATTAGTTATAATGTCACCAATTTCTTAATTTAGTTATTTTTGTCATCTGTGTTTTTTTTCTCAGCATATTTTGTCTATTTTATTGATCCTCCTCACTTTGTTCATTCTTTTGCTTTTCTATTCTCTGTTTCTTGTATTTCAGCTTGTATCGTCACTATCTATGTGATTTCCCGCACACACATCCCACACTTTGTAGCTTTTGGCTTCTTTTTACGCTTCTAGTTATTCAAGTTGTCAGTTTTAAGTTAATGATTTTGGATCTTTCTTTGTTTTCAGTGTAGGCATTTATTACTCTAAATTTCTCTCTGAATTTTGCTTTTGCTGTGTTCCAAAGATTTTGACAGGCCATATTTTCCTTTGCTTCTAGGAAATTTTCACTTTGATTCCTTCTGTGACCTAGTGCTTTTGGTAGTACAATGTTAGTTCCAAGAATTCTTTTTTTTCTGTTCTTGATTTCCTGCTTTATACCATTATGGTTAGAGAAAATGCTTTGTATGGCTTGAATTTTGAAAAACTTGCTGACTTTTTTTGTGTACTTGATTTATTTAGAAAAAGTGATTTATGTGTTCTGGAGAAGAATGTGTGTTGTTCTGTAGATTGTTCTTTCTACACATGTCTGTGAAGTTTTGTTGGCTCATGATTTTATTTAAGTTCTCAGTGTCCTTTTTGCTGTTGAGTATGACTCAACATAAGTGAACTTACATATGAACAATAGATCTAAACACTGTTGTCTTTCTTGTGCCACATGATCAACTCTATCCCATTGCTTTCTGGGATATACTTTATCCCATTGCTGCAACCACTCTCATTGAGTGAATCCATTTTATTGAGGGTCTTCCTTTCTTTTGCTGACCCCTCCACCTTTCCAAGCATGATGTCTTTTTTGAAGGAATAGCCTCTCCTAACAGCATGCCAAAACTATGTGAGATGAAGCTTCACCATGCTTACTTCCCCGGAGCAATCTGATTGTCCTTTCTCTAAGACATTTGTTTTTGTTCTTTTGACAGTCAAAGGGACACAGCACTCTTCTCCATCCCCACAACTCAAAGGCATTGATCTTTCTTCTGTCATCCTTATTCATTGTCCAGCTTTCACGCGCATAGCAGGTGATTGAAAAGAACATGGCTTGAAGCAGGCATATGTTAGTGTTGTTCTTCATTTGCATATAATAATTCATATATATTTATGCATATACATTATATTTTATCATAATACTTCATTTACATCGTGTTTCATACATTCATATATACTTGTATTTTATATAGTTGAATAATGTTGAGCAATGCATATTATTAGCTTGTATTTTCAAGTCCCTGTTGAATTTTTCCTAGTCTTTCACCCCAGCCCCCATATCCTCTTACTAAACTCTGCTATCCTAATGGTTTAGAGCCTTCTTTTCTACCCCTTCCTCCTTTCCCCTTTCCCTTTCTGACATTTATACACATCTTACTGATTATCCTTCTATTTTTACAGTAATGGTCTTAAGTAGTATTTGTCTTTGTGAGACTGTTAGTTCACTCAGCATAGTACTCTCTAATCTTTCCCATATTATATAGTATTTCATGAAATCACTGTCACTTAGTGCTGCATAGTAATATTCTATTTTGTGAATGCACCACAATTTCTCAATCCGTTTGTTTGTTGATGAGCGTTTAGGCTGTTTCTGCTTTCTTGCTATTGTGAATAAAACTGCCATTAACATAGGTGTACATACCTTCTTTAATATCTCAGTTCTAATTTCTGTGGGGTATATTCCTAGCAGTGGGATAGCTGGATAGTATGGGATTTCTGTGTTCAGCTTTTTGAGGAAACACCAAATTGCCTTCCAGAATTGTGCACTTTTGCAGTCCCACCAGCAGTGCATGCGAGTTCTAATATATGTGCATCCTCTCCAACATTTATTGCTCACTGTCTTGTTGAACTTTGCTACTGCTACTAGGGAGAGACGATACCTCATTGTTGTTTTGATCACATCTTAGTCTTTAAGCTGATATCATCTTAAAGACTTTGGAGAAGTCCCTGACAGTAGTTGAATACTTAGTGTTCTTCCTTGTAGTTGTTCCTACTATATTTGAAGGTAATATGGTAAAGTTCTGTGCTATTGTAGAATTTGTCTATATATCCTTTCATGTTAGTATTTGGTGCATTACTGTTAGATACATATGTGTTTATAATTGCTATTTACCTTCTGAATTGACCCTTTTATTATTGTGTAGTATCTTTCTTCATTTCTTAGAGTAAATTTTTATTTAAGATCTACTTGGCCTGATATCATTATGGTCACTTACATTCTTTGTTTACTAACCAGTGCTGTTGAGTTGTTGGCGACTCATAGCGACCCTATAAATGAAAAAACCTGAATGCTTATATAACTTTCATCCTTTCTTTATGTTCATAGGGTTTCCAGAGGCATGCTATTACGGAAGTGGATACCACTCCTGCTTCCAAGCTTATTTTACTCAGAGAGCGCCACAAAACACTACCTACCATAGGTAATCATTCTCGAATTTGACACATCAGTGTCACAGTGTTCAGCTTCACAGCAACCACAAATACAGTAACTTCTGTACAGTAAGTGGATAGACCAGGGCTGTATGACCTAGAAGAATGTTTCACCAAAACCAGATAGCACTAGCACCTATTCAAAAGAGTTTCTGTTATGAGAATTCACAAGATACTATCAAACTTAACTATAATATACGTTTGTGTGAGTAAATAGAAAGTTCTATAAAATCGTACACATTGGGATTGTGGTTTTGAAGATATCCAATGTACAGTTACAGGTTTTATCCCAGATTTCTAGGGTAAATTTTTCACTATTCAGAACAACAACATTCTCTACGTGGTTGGTACCAGATCATGCTAACTGCTCATTATCTAGAAAAGAAAAAGCAATTAATTTATATAGGAGCATGGTCACAAGAGGACAATTTCTAACACATCAGCTACACACCTACCTTGCTGCACACACCAGTACAGTTGTGCAAAAGTATCATCCAGAAGCACATAGCTGAGCACTTCTAAATACTGGTTGAACACATCACAGATTACATAAAGTGCATGGTTGCAAGTCGTTGTCATCCACTCTGCTTTCTCTGGCTGCTGTTATATGTAATTGAAATTTTTTTCAGTGTGTTTGTGTCCGGTGTCTAACATGTGGGTTTAAAAAAAATAAAAAATTAACTGATTGTCACTGAGTTGGAACCAACTCATAGCCGACCCACCAGACTATTTTTTGAGGTTGTGAATCACATGGGAGGAGATTGCCCATCTTGCTCCCTCCAGGCACCTGGTGGATTTGAACTGCCTTAGCGTTGTTAGCAGTGCACCTCCCTACAGACTGCACCATCAAAGGGCCTTTACCTTTCTTTGTGTTTTACTTATTTTGTGATGAGCTTGCTTTTTTAAAAAAAATTGACTTTATTCTTTTGTTCGAAATGGTTTTTGGTGATTTCTTGTAACATATGTTATAGTATGCAATTTATAGCTACGATATTGTTGTTGATGTTAAGTGCTGTCAAGTTGTAGGTGACTCATAGTGACCCTATGAATGAAAGACCAGTACACCTGTATAACTTTCATCCTTTTTCCATACAATTCATTAGCATATGAATAAGAGTTAACATGCAACTTTGTAATCCGTTCCTGTTGTATTTTCCCTCCCTCATTCTTGTTGGCTCTCTCAGTAAATGACCTATGTTCTTTTTATGTTGTACTTATTTCATTCAAGGAGCTCTGTGCATAGTTGTACTATTGAGCCAAAGGCAGAGCCTCTCTGGTCATTAGAACCGTCTCCACAGGAGAAAGCTGGACAGTCCCCTCTTGTGTAATTTACAGCCTCTGAAAACCTGATGGAGGGTCAGCCATGAGTCGGATCTAACTTAATTGCAGTGATTGACTGTCCATTTCTTACAAACTTTAAATAAATATTTACTTTGTTGTTATTAGGTGCTGGCAACTTGATTACAACTTGACTACAACTTATAGCGACCCTCTGAATCTCCCTTATAAGTGCTGTCCTCATGATTTCTGATATGCTCAAGTCTGTTGTTAATGGATGTTTGTTGCTGTTTCCTTTTTACCAATTTTTGCATGCCTTCCTATTTGAGAGGCTCTGCTTACAAGACTGTATCTAATAACATCCCTCTTGTTATTCATAAGATTTTTGAAGACTTATTATCTCAGAAGTAGATAGCCATTCCTGCCTCTTAGTCTTAGTCTGGAAGTTCTGCTAAAATATGTCCACCATGGGTTATCCTAAGTATTTGCAGTACTTGTGGCCTAGCTTCCAGTATCACAGCAAGGGCAAATTGTAAGCAAGCAGGCATATACATACAAATAGAAAATATTGTGTTTATTTCCTGAAAATATCATGTAATAACATATACTTGCTAAAGAGCAATGGTAGCAGTCTGAAGACTAAAGTGCACCAGATTCAGGCCATGGTCTTTTGAATCACTTGCTGTGAATCTGAGATCTGGGTAGTGAATAAGGATTATAGAAGAATTGATGCATTTGAGCTGTGGTGTTGGAGAAGAGTACTGAATATTTTGGGGACTGTTGAATAAACAAACAGATAAGCCTTGGAAAAAGTGCAGTCAGAGTGTTCCTTGCAGGCAAAGAGGGTGAAGCTTTGTTTTTTCATAGCTTGGGTGTGTTGCTAGAAGAGGCTGTTGTTTGGAAAGGGACATTGTATTTGGAAAGATGGAGGGTCAGTGAAAGAGAGAAGGACCCTGCAATAATATGGATAGACATAGGGACAGCAGCAGTCGACTCAAGTGTGTCAGATAATGATGAAGATGGCACAGGATAGGTTAAGGGTGGCACAGGATGGCACAAGGTTAAGATCTGTTGTTCACAGGGTCAATATGAATTGTAGTCAGATCAATGGCACTTAACAACAATAACATAGGTAGGTACTGTTGAGTTGGAACCAACCTATAGCTGACCCTCCAGTGGATTTTCAGAGGCAATTAATCGAATGGTCAGAGATTGTCCACCCTTCTCCTGGGGAGCTGCTGGTGGCCTCAGCTGCCTGCCTTTGGGATTGCAGCACAGCTTCTTGCAACTAGGCCACCTGAGCTCCCTACATAGATAGGAGTATTTATTTAATATCCTTCCTTTTCTATTTAGAATACTTCTTTGAGTAATACAGAGGCGGTCTGGTGGTGGCACATTCTCAGAGCTTTTGTTTGGAATATCTTGATTTTGCCATCATTTCTTTTTTGGTCTTTTTTGGTTTTAAAAATATTTTATGTCAGAGGATTGATCAGAGCTGGCTTTGACAAGCACTGTGGCATTTGGACGGGAGCAGACTGGGAGGAGGGTGGGGAGAGTAGTGCAGCAATGAATGAGTGGAGGCCCGGGATCTCTGTGGATGTTTATGGAAATTGATAGAATGTAATTATAAAAAAAATATTTTATGTCTATTTCTCCATGATTATTGAATGACAGTTTTACTCAGTAAAAAAATTCTTGGTAGATGATTTTTTTTTTCTTCATTATTTTTTGTGTGTACCGTCAAATCAGATCTGACTGGTACAGGAGGACATTGTTCCTCCTCCTCGAGCAGAGCATCTGGTGGATTTGAACTGTGCACCTCTGAACTTGCAGTTGCAGCTTCTTGCCACTAGGCCACCAGAGCTCGCCTGGTAGATGATTTTTTTTTTTTTTTAAATTTAGGTTGTTTATTTTTCATTTCAGTGAACATCTACAGAGATTTTGGGATTCCATTCATTCATTGTTGCACCCTTCTCCCCGCACAAACCCCTCCCCCCTCATGGTAGATGATTTTTAAAGTTTCAGAATCTTAGTATGTCAAGCCGTTATCTCTTGGCCTTCAGAGTTTCTGAGAAGAAATCTGTAATGATTATTGTGAAATCCTGTTGCTATATTGTGAGTTGATTTTTTCCCCCTGCCCTGTTCTTAGAATTCTTTCTTTGGTTTAAAAAAATTATTAGAATATGGCACCAAGTTGCTCTTTATGTGTGTTTTTAATTGGGGATTCATGCAGCTTCCTGTATTTGTAGTTTTGGTTCTTTGTTCAAATTTGAGAGAAAATTCCGTTTATCTTTTTTTTTTTAATAATTTTTTATTTATTTTTTTTTACAGAGGTTTTGGATTTCCATTCATTCATTGCCGCAGTTTTGTTTATCTTTTGAAAACTGTTTCTGTGTCTTTACTACTGTCATGGAGCTCTGAGATTCCAATAACATAGTGTTAGATTTCTTATTTTTTATTTCCCCCTCCACTGGCTTTTTCCTTTTAAGTTGTACTTTGAAAGTTTGCAGAGCAGTTTATTTTTGACTGAATCATTCACACTGATTTTGTTTTATGGCAATAATTGCCATCTCTGGGGTAGGGTCACTAGGATTCGCAAGGACAGCATATTATAACAGTTTCCTTCCCTCCTTCCCTTTAATGCTCCTCCTTCCTACTTTCCTGTCATTCCCTGCCTTCTGAGGTTTCTTCCTGGCCTAATACTGACTGCCCTTCTGATCATCTTTTTCCCTCCTTCTGTTTTTATTTATCTAGAATTGATTTTTTTAAGAAGTGGATACCTCTCTTGTATTATAAGCATATCTGTTGTTTGGCTGAAAGTTGAGCCACAGGGATGAGTAGTTTCAGCCTCAGAGAGTTAGTAATACAGAAGCATTTGGACTCAGCTTTCCTATGACAACGTTTGAGTGCTCACTGTGTCTTCCCCTCACAAACACCCCTGCACTTTGTCCTCCTGTGCACGATTTCCCTCTTTGTATGCCCATCAGTCTGAGGTATTGTGTCTACCCCCCGCCCCCAGTTCTAGTATCTGTCCATCTTGGACTTCACCCACATTCAACAGGACCCTCTTGTCGCACCAGTATCTCTGACTTATCTCATAATTGAGCAGGTTTTCAACTCCTACCACAATTTTCTCTGCGGTCTGGACCAAAATGGATGTCAGAAGAGACTCTGAAAATTGCACTGGAGCGCAGAGAAGCCAAAGCACAGGGAAGAATTCAAGAACCTAAAGAGTTGAATAGAAGATTTCAAAAGGCAGCTGGGATGACAAAGCAAAATATTACAATGAAATGTGCAAGGAGTTGGAGTCGGAAAATCAAAAGGGCCGAACTCACTTAGCATATCTTAAGCTCATGGAAATGAAGAACAAATTCAAACCTCGAGTTGCTATAATCAAGGATGCTTTCGGCAGAATGTTAAATGATCCCGGAAATATTAAAAAAAGATGGAAGGAATATACTGAGTCACTGTATCGAAAGGAATTGGAAGACACAGAAGAATTTCATGAAACAACATATGAGCAAGAGCCTATGGTGATGAAAGAAGAAGTTCAGGCTGCTTTGAAGGACATGGCCAAAAATAAGGCTCCAGGAATAGATGGTATACCAATTGATATATTTCAATTAACAGATGCTGCCCTGGACGTGCTCACCAAGTTGTGCCAAGAAATCTGGAGAAGGACCACTTGGCCAACTGACTGGAAGAGATCGATATTTGTTCCTATCCTAAAGAAAGGCGACCCAACCGAATGTGGAAACTACAGAACAATTTCACTGATTTCACATGCAAGCAAGATTTTACTGAAAATTATCCAAAAACGACTAGAACAGCACATCAACAGAGAACTACCAGAAGTCCAGGCTGGTTTCAGATGGGGTCGTGGTACTAGAGATATTGTAACTGGTGTTAGATGGATCTTGGCTGAAAGCAGGGAATACCAGAGGAATGTCTATCTGTGTTTCATTGACTGTGCAAAGGCATTTGACTGTGTAGATCATAACAAACTGTGGCTGACTCTGAGAAGAATGGGAATCCCAGAACACTTGATTGTTCTAATGCGAAACTTATACTTGGACCACGAGGCAGTCGTCAGAACAGAGCAAGGGAACACTGCATGGTTCAAAATTGGGAAGGGCGTACGCCAGGGATGCATCCTATCTCCATACCTTTTCAACCTATATGCAGACCAGATTATCCGGGAGGCTGGGCTCTATGAGGAAAAATGTGGGGTCAGGATTGGTGGACAATTTATCAACAGTCTGCGTTATGCGGATGACACAACCCTGCTTGCTGAAACTGAGGAGGACCTGAAGCGCCTGCTGCAGAGTGTCAAGGACTGCAGCCTACAATATGGATTGAGGCTCAATGTCAAGAAGACAAAGATTCTCACCACTGGACCAATTGGCAGCATCAGGATGGATGGTGAAGAGATTGAGATTGTACACAGCTTTAGTCTGCTTGGCTCCATAGTCAACAGTCTTGGCACCAGCAGCCAGGAAATTAAAAGGCGCATTGCCATGGGAAAGTCTGCTGTTAGGGACCTCTCCAAAGTGCTGAAGAGCAGTGGTGTCTCTCTGGAGACTAAGGTGCGTCTGATACAGGCCATGGTCTTCGCAATCACCTGTTATGTATCAGAGAGTTGGACAATGACCAAGGAGGATAGAAGGAGAACTGATGCCTTTGAGGTGTGGTGCTGGAGAAGAGTACTGAGAATACCATGGACTGCTAGGAAAACAAATAGATTTGTCCTGGAGAGGGTTAAACTGGGTGGCTCCTTGGAGGCAAGGATTCTGAGGCTCCGTCTAACTTACTTTGGACATGTAGTGAGGAGAGACCGGTCCTTGGAGAGGGACATCATGCTTGGGAGGGTGGAGGGACGGCGCAGGAGAGGAAGGCCCTCTATGAGGTGGATTGATTCAGTGACTGGGATAATTGGGATGGGAGTGTCAGAGACAGTGCGATTGGCACAGGACAGAGCGGAGTTTAGGGCTGTTGTACATAGGGTCGCTATGAGTCGCAGGCGACTCAACGGCACATAACAACAACAACAACCACAATTTTTGTGCCATCATAAAAAAATTAGACTATAAAAAATATTAGACTATAGTTTCCTCATTAACTCCATTCTACAATGACTGTGATGAGAGAGTGCCCCCAAGGTAAGGTAAGTGTCAGTTCTCCTGGATTCACCTTGACTCTCCAGTACCTCAGCTGTTCTTCTGAGTTCTGAGATCCCAGTCTGTGCTTGCTTTTATTCATCATTCACTCAGTTAGTTGCTGGAGAAGCAGACAGGTGCCTACCCTTCAGTGTCTCTGAAACCATGGCATCTGGGGAAAATGACTAATCCTCAGAATGAAGTGGAGAAATGAATAGATGTGCCTGGAACATCTTAGAGTCCCCAAAAGTCAAGAAGTGTTCAAAACTAAAAGGATTGAGGTATGTCAAAGGGATATGGAAATCTATCTGAAATAATTATCTTTGTCTCAAACTGGAACATTTGAGAAGGAACACAAATAAGACAGCATTGGATTAGAACTGAAAGTTTAAAGTAAAGGCGCCTGAGCCCTTATTGATAGAGATGGTTAACTGGATAAGTGATAGAGAATACACATATCCTTCTTCAAGAAATCTCAGCTCCCAAGGTGTTTTAGACTTAGTGACTTGCTTCTAAAGAGTGGAACATAGGAAAGGGGAAAAATAGTAACTTTACTGTGGAGGATGACCAAAGTTAACATCACCACTGATAGATAAGTCACTATCTACTAATCTATAGTATAAGAAGGGCACTTTGCCTCTTTGCTTTTCCAGAAGTGGAATCACACCTTTATGGAGGAATACTTTTCCTCATGTGGCAATACTGAAAGTTCTTTGAGCAAAATATTAAACGATGCATGGAAGCATTAAAAGACATGGAAGAAATACACAAAGTTGCTGCAAAAAAAATTGTTTGACACTAAAACTAGCATATGATCAAGAACCAATGATAATAAAGGAAAGAATTGATGGAATATGATTTTAGGTGTTTCAGCAAACAGATGCAACCCTGGATGTGTTCACTTAACCTATGCCAGTACTTTGGAAGGCATCTACCTAACCAGCTGACTGGGAGAGAGCTGTATTTGTTCCCATTCCCAAGGAAAGTGACCCACCAAAGTGAAGAAATTATTCAACAATATCATTAATATTACATGCAAATAAAATCTTGCTGAGGATTATTAAAAACAGCTGGAACTAAATTGATGAGAACCTTGCAGAAATTCAAGCTGGATTCAGAGGAGACTATGGAATAAGGGATATCATTGCTGAAGTCAGATAGACAGCTGAAAGCAGAGGATACCAGTAATAACTATCTTTTTATAAACATGGATAATAAAATAGTAAAAAACCTGTGTTTTATTGACTATGTAGAAGCAAATGACTGTGAGTATGATAACAAATTAGGGACATTTAGAAAAATGAGAATCTGATAGCACTTAAGTGTGTTCATGTAAAACCTATAGAGAGACCAAGAAGTTAGAACAAGGGAACACTTCATGGCTTAAAATAAAAAAAGGTTTGTATCATGATTGTATTCTTTCTCTGTACTTATTCAATTTGTGTGCTGAGCAAATAGTTGGAGTAGCTAGACTATATGAGGAATGTGGCATCAGGATTGGAGGAAGGCTTATCAACAACCTACACTATGCAGTGACATAACCATGCTTGCAGAAAGTAAGGAAGACTTGATGTACTTGCTGAAGAATTTGGCCTAATAATCATTCTTCAAGCCTGCAAGTTAAATAACTCCTGTCACTCAACTTTTAGCCAAACAGTAAACAGACCTTTAAAGTGCTCACTTAACACCAAGGGAGGAACATACTCTGTAGGCAAGTCAGCAATAAGGGATCAAAAGCACAAACTTTACTCAGAATTAAACTCAGAAAGCAGGAAGATATTGGAAAGAATGGCAAATAAAAACAGGAAACAGCACAAAAGTGGGGAAAATGCTGCTATAATAAGGGAATTGTAATCCGTGACATGACACATAATGTGTATAAATTGTTGTTGTCCTCACAGTTTTGTAAACTTTCATTCAAATCACAATAAAATCTTAACAAGAGATAGTAACAACCCAAAGCAGATATAAGCAATAAACTGGGTTTACAGAACAATCTTAAAATTTATGCAATACAAACAGTGTGTGATTTTTGTTTGATGGGACTTTAAAACTTAATTTTCATATTTTTCTATTATAAGATATTCTGGTGAAAAAGAATAAAAAATGAGAAAAGAAAGGACATCCATAATATAACGTAGGCATTTTTCCCCACTAAAATTTTATATAAACCAAATTAAGATTATGTGTTCAAATTATGTGAAGTAAGAATAAGCAGGCAATATTTATTAGGATAAACTGTTACCAAAGATAGCAACTGTGGTTCTGGCAAAATTAGAATATTTTAGTTAACGTTCACCTTTTTCTTTTTGTTGTTACTATGACAAGTTCCAGCTGGTAATATTTGTTTTACATTGAATAGGTATGAGCCTGAAAATGTCATTAAAATAAAGAAAATTAAATTAAAATTAAATTTTTCACTTTGTTGGCTAATTGTCCACAAATATACTTGGATCCCCTGTCAATACCTATAGCAACAGTAGTTAAGAAATCAAAAGACCTCTTTTTTCAGTTGCCGCTAAGGTGCTCGGTCCTTCCGAGGAAGCTAAGGCCGCGTTGGGGTGAGGCCCTCACTTCATCCGGCGACTAGCACCGCGTCTGGCAGCCTTCCGCCTAGTACCACAGCACCATGGCCTCCGTCTCTGAGCTCGCCTGCATCTACTCGGCCCTCATCCTGCACGACGACGATGAGGTGACAGTCACGGAGGATAAAATCAATGCCCTCATTAAGGCAGCCGGTGTCAACGTTGAACCTTTCTGGCCTGGGCTGTTTGCAAAGGCCCTGTCAAATGTCAACATTGGGAGCCTCATCTGCAATGTGGGTGCTGGTGGACCTGCCCCAGCGGCCGGGGCTGCACCAGCTGGAGGACCTGCTCCCACGACTGCTGCTGCTCCAGTTGAGGAGAAGAAAGTGGAAGCAAAGAAAGAAGAATCTGAAGAGTCTGATGATGACATGGGATTTGGTCTTTTTGACTAAACTCCTTTTGTAACATGTTCAATAAAAAATCCTGAACTCTTAAAAAAAAAAAAAGAAATCAAAAGATGTGTTTCATTGGGAAAATAACTGTCAGGGACCTCTCCAAATGTTAAAAGTTCAATGATATCAGTAGAGTGTTTTTATTTATTTCTTATGCAGCTCAAAGGGAGCTCAGGTGGCCTAGTGGCAAGAAGCTGCACTGCAATCCCAGAGGTACACAGTTTGAATCCACCAGATGCTTTGCTGGAGAAAGAGGGGCAATCTCCTCCTGTACCAGTCAGATCCAGTGCGCCTGATCCGGGCTATGGTCTTTGCAATTACGTGCTATGCATCAGAGAGTTGGACAGTGAATAGGGATGATAGAAATAGAATTGATGCCTTTGAGCTGTGGTGCCAGAGAAGAGTGTTGAATATACCATGGACTGCTAGGAGAACAAACAGGTTTGTCCTGGAGAAGATAAAGCCAGAATGCTCCTTGGAGTCAAGAAGCTTCGTCTGACATACTTTGGACATGTTATAAGGAGGGACTGGTCCTTGGAAAAGGACATCATGTTTGGCAGAGTAGAGGGGCAGCGAAGGAGAGGAAGACCTTCGATGAGATCAATTCTGTGACTGGAGTGGTGGGAATGAGTACATTTGAGATGGCTAGGTTGGCACAGGATAGAACGGCATTTAGAGCTCTTGTACATAGGGTCGCTGTGAGTCACTAATGACTCTATGGCATATAACAACAACAACATGCAGCTTCAAGTTGGAAGTGAATAAGGATGATAGAAAAAAAATCGATGCCGTTGAATAGTAGTGTTGGAGAAGAGTACTGCATATCCCTTGCACTGCCAGTAGAATAATTGTGTTATCTTGGAGGAAATGAAACCAGGGTGCTCTTTAGAAGCAAGGATAGTGAAACTTGTTCTCATATATATATTTGGGCATCTTTTCTGGAGGAGTCCTTAGAAAAAGACAGCATGCTTAGAAAGATGGAGGGCTATAGGCAGAGAGTGTAACTGTCACAGAGATAGATTGACATGGCGACTGTAACATTGGACTCCAGCCTATCAGAGATCATGAGGACGGCACAGGGTAGAGGAGAGTTCAGATCTGTTGTTTATAGGGTTGCTAAGAGTTGTAGTTGATTTGATAGCACCTAACAACAATGTCTTATGGAGTCAAGAGATAACTTTGTGATAGCACACAAAATTAAAGATCTGCCAAATGTTTTAAGTTTCTCAGCAAAATTGTTACCATACTATGGAGTTGATTCTGACTCAGTGGCCATATGTGACAAAGTGGAACCGACCTATACCATTTTGTTGCCAGGAATCTTTACTGAAGGAAATTGCCAGGTTTTCCTTTCGAAGAGCCATTAACTGAGTTTAAACCACCAAAGTTTCACTTAGCAGCCACCCATTTACTTTGCCACCAGAACTGTTAAAAGTAGCAGTATATTAAATTATATTTGGAATTTCAGATCTTACATTGCATCAAACAAGCTCTGTTGAATTGTGCTTTCCAGTGAAAGGAAGGTAGTTAAAATCCACCAGCTGCTCTGTGGAAGAAAGATGGGCAGACCCCTACATTGCAGTTTACACCTCTGGAAACTCATTGGTGGGTCAACTTATGACTTGGGTCCAACTTGACGGCAATGTATTGCATCTAATGATTTTCATTTCATATTACAACTTGGTCCATGTCATTCTGTGGTTTGTATTGCAGGGTCAAGAGGTTTGAAACTAGTCAGGCCATGAAAAATTCTCTGAGTCATCTGTCATTATGGCTTTTGTTTTACAGTCCTTCTGATATAACATTTTATTGCCACCTCTGCTTTGAATTTATATAGTAATATAAGAAGACCATCAGTAAGTTTACTTTAGATAATACTCATATTCTTTTTCTGGTCGGTTCCATAATTTCTTTCTTTCTTTTTTTTTTCTCTTTACTTTGACTTTAAACTGTATCAGCTAGAAATGATTGATGGTGATAGAATTTATGACTTGCTACTTTTTAGAGGGGGTGGAGGGAGGAGGTAGTTATTTATTACTTTTGGTTGTGTAAATTTTTCTGTCTGGAGATTTCAGGGTGGAATTAACAGTTCAGCTGGAGTCAGCACTTTGTGGTAAATCCCTATACTTAAGGGCTCTTCTGTGTTGAAGACAAATGCTCTTTTAGTGGTTTTATTTGTTAATTTTGTAAAATGCTATAATACTAGAGCAAGTTGATTGATATTCATATTAGAGTAGCTTTGTATGTTGAACATTCTGCTTGAGGCTATTTAAATGACTAATCTCATTCACAGGCTAATCTCATTCCTGTGAAGTTGGAACCAACCAACTCTGATCTGTTAGTTATGTTTTCAGAGGTTGTAAATCACATGGGAGAAAACTACCCATCTCTTTCTAGTGGAGCCACTGGTGGATTTGAACTACCAGAAGCACTGTTTTTAGGTTAGCATTGATCTCCTAATGGACAACCCCACCAATTATAGCAGTGTTGTTGTACCACTGAGTTAGAACTGATCCTCCAGTGGGTTTTCAAAGGCAATAACTTTCATAGGAGAAGATTGCCTATCTTTTATCTGATGGAGGGTCTAATGTATATCTCCTGTAAAATGTCAAGTATGGCTAAGGCATTCTATAGGCTGAGTGTTAACCTAGTTTTTACTTTTTAAACAATTGTTGTGGTTATGTGCCAAGTTAAAATCTAGGTTAACATTCATCCCACTTTCTTCACTCAGTGGGGATTCCATGCATCAAGTATCAGTGGATGTCTGATTCTCACACCAGGTGTGTCACTAGCTTAGATCAGGTACAGTATGACAGTTCTTGCTCATTGTCTGTCACCTTCTGTGGCTCTTTTTGTTTGGCTCTGTGCTTCCTGGTCCAACTCTATAATTGGAAAAAATCTGGGCTAGTGCCATCATCATGCTAGCTCTCAAGGCAAAATTGTTTCATGGACAGCCCCTGATAGGGCATGGCCAAGTCTCTCCAGGCAGCCTGCGGTGTACTCAGTCAGTCAGATGGGCATCTTTTACACTCAGGAAAGACTCTTTCCTTTCATCAAGACAAGCCCCCTCTTTCCATGGGTTACAGGTGTCCATACAACACACTTTGATGACCATCCTGACCCGTCATAGGTGGGCCTCCTGACCACCTCACTCAATCTGGGACTTTCTTGCAGCTGACCTCATTTTTACACCCTCTTTGGAGTGAATTCTTCAACCTGTTCTCATCTCAGTAGGCGCTTCTGTCACTACTTTTTCAGTAGATTGGCTTGACTAATGCTGCTGGCGAAAGAGCCAGTTAGTGTGTGCACCAACCACACTGTAGTGCACAAGTAAGTGTGCTGTGTTTGTCTTTGGACACCCTACCACCACCACCACCACCACCAGGATGCTTCTTTACTTCACTTATTACATTATGTGTGTTTTCTACATGACCTTGCCTCCTTTGGACCTCTGAGTCTCCTGTTCCATCCACCTGTGAACTGATTACTCACTGTTGCCACCCATCCAGTTTCTATTGGTGTTACCAGGTCAGTTTTTCAGCCTTTTCAC
Source organism: Elephantulus edwardii (assembly GCF_000299155.1). NCBI lineage: Eukaryota > Metazoa > Chordata > Mammalia > Macroscelidea > Macroscelididae > Elephantulus > Elephantulus edwardii. The sequence goes on along the minus strand of NW_006399921.1, from coordinate 5,293,489 downwards.
TTGGGTCTAGGAGATTCTGAGCACAGGGGCCTCTGGTTCAAAGGATGCCCTTTTATCTAGACTCTTATAGAACAAGAGGTCCTCAAAAGCCTCCCTGAGATTTTCTGCTTATACAAGTTGTTGCTGTTGTTGTTGTTAGGTGCCACTGAGTTACTTGCAGCTCATAGCTACTCTCTGTACAATAGCTCTGAACTCTGCTCTATCCTGAACCTATCTCATGTCTCTTATGTACCTCCCCCCATTACCCTAGTTACTATGTCAGTTGTCTCATCTGGGTCTTCCTCTCCTGAACTGTTCCCCCACTTTTCCAAGCATGATGTCCTTCTTCATGGACTGGTCCCTTCTACCCAAAGTTTATCAGATGAAGCTTCAAGATCCTTGCTTCCAAGGAGCAGCCTGGTTTCACTCTCACCAGATCTGTTTGTTCTCTTGGCAGCCCATGGTATGTTCAGTACTCTTCTCCAGCACCACAACTTAGAGGCATCAATTCTTTTTCTATCATCCTTATCCATTGTCCAGCTCTCTCATGCATAGCAAGTAATTGTGAAGACCATGGGTTGGATCAGGTGCACCTTAGTCTTTAGATTGACATCATTGCTCCCCAGTAGTCTGGAGAGGTCTCTGACAGCAGACTTTCCCAGTATAATTTGTCTTTTGCTTTCCTGGCTGTTGGTACCAAGAAGGATAATGCTGTTAACAATCTTAGTCTCTTCTCTGTCTATGATAATGCTGTCAGTTGGTCCAGTAGTGAGACTACAAGTATTGCCTTATACAAGTATCATACAAGTATTGCCTGCTTTTCAAAGTGTCCCTTTACATCACTTTTATGGAAAACCTACATTAAAACTTGCTTTTGTTAATGACAAGAAATCCATACACATACTTTTATGAAAAAAGGCAAAAAGTAAAATGAGTAATCAGTGTTTGTTTTGTGATGAGCCATTGAGGCTACACACACCTAAAACGAGAGTGGTGATGTCGTCACATGTCTTCCTTTGGCACTAAGCAATTTCACTAGCAAGCCACCATAGCTTTGAGCTGTGTGCTATGAATGCTATTTGTTAGTGTTATTTTAGGCTATGTGTGTTTTTTGTTATGATTTGGTAGGTTATTTTTTTTAATCTCAGAACATTTAAAAATGTTATCCCGAATAAATTAATGATATTTGTTTGCCTTATGAAAACCTTCACAGGAATGTTCTAATGGGAAACCTGTAAAGAAAAACTTGTTATTTTCAAGATTATCTTTCTTGGTAGAATCACAGACTGACCAACCCTCTCAGGTGGAATGCAGCTCAACTAATCACTTGACACATTGCAGCCTGACCAATCATTTTAAGAGAATTGCCAACTTAGTGCCAGTATGATGATGAAAGAGAGTTTTGTTGTACCTCATTTGATTGGGATTTCTGGAACATAGTATGCTTACTGTAGGTAAGGCTATCTCATCTGAGTGGCTCAGATGCTAGTAATCCTTTTCTGTATTCATCGTAGATCTTCATATTGGTACTTTGTTTTTTAACAAGAAAGATAGACAAACTCATGCAACGTCACTGAGTCTACTGCATCTTATAGCAACTCAAATAACAATGGATCTGATCCTTGCCCTATCATGCCCCATCCTTAATCTGATATGCTTATGCCTTTTCTTATAGTCACTATGTCAGTTCAAGTTGTTGAGGCTCTTCCTGTCTTTCTCTGACCTTCCACCTTTTTTAGCATCATGTCCTTTTTCAAGGACTGGCCCTTCCTGCCAGCGAGCCGAAAGTTTATGAGACAAAGTTTCACTTTGTTTATAAGGAGCATCCAGGTTGTACTTCCTCTAATATAGCCTTGTTTGTTCTTTTGGTAGTCCATGAGCTATTCAGTTCTCTTCTCCAACATTACAATTTCTTCAGTCATCCTTAGTCTTTGTCCAACTTTCAGATGCATAGAAAGTAATTGAAAGTATCATGTCTTGGATGAGGTGAACCTTAGTCTTTAAATTCATGGTTATACTTTAGCATTTTGGAGGGGTCATTGACAGCAGAATCCCCCAATGTAACACATCTTTTGATTTCTTTTTTTTTCCATAATTATATTTTATTAATTTTCATAAACATTTACAGAGATTTTGGGCTTCCACTCATTCATTGTTGCACTATTCTCTCTACC
>NW_006399921.1:5288288-5290661 GCF_000299155.1 Elephantulus edwardii | reverse complement strand
CAGCTTCTCTAGCCATTCGTTTGTTGATGGGCACTTAGGTTGTTTCCAACTCCTTGCTATTGTGAACAAAGCTGCAATAAACATGGGTGTGCATATCTTTTGATTTCTTGACTGCTGTTACTATAACTGTTTGTGGATCCAAGTAAAGTGAAATTGTTGACCACTTCAGTCTTTTCTCCATCTATCATGTCACCTATTGGTTCAGTGGTGAGGATTTTAATTTTTTATGTTGTTATTTAATGCATATTTAAGGCCTTTGAGCTACTGCAACAAGTATTTAAAATCCTCTTCACTTTCAACAAGAAGGTTGCGTCATTTGCATAACATAGGTTGTTAATTAGTCTTCCTCCAATCCTGATGTCACATTCCTCTTCAGCTTGAAGATTTGCTCCTTATGTAGGTTTACTAGGTATGAAGAATGGATACAGTAATGACACCCATCATTCCTGATTTTAAACCATGCAGTGTCCATGTATTCTTTTTGGATAACAGCTTTGTCTAAGTATAGGTTCCACATTAGCATAACTAAGCTTTCTACATTCTCATTTCTTCTCAAGATTATTCATCATTTATGGTCCACACAAATGCCTTTGCATAGTCAGGAAAAGATAGGTAAACATCTTTCTGGTATTGTCTGCTTTCAGCCCAGAACTGTCTGACATTAACTATGTTGATATCCCTTGTTCTTTGATCACATCTGAATCCAGCTTGAATTTCTGACCACTTCCTCTCAATGTACTGTTCCTTTTTTAATATTCTTCAGCAAAATTTTACTTGCATTTGATGTTAATAATATTATTTGATAATACTGTTGGATCACCTTTTTGGGGGGGGGTGGAATCACAGCAAATACGGATCTCCTCCAGTCAGCTGGCCAGGTAACTATTGTCCAGATTTTTTGGCATAGGCTTTTTTTTTTTTGCCAGTGCCTTCAGTTCAACTTGAACTTCTCCCTTTCATTACTATTAGTTCTTGGCCATTTGCTGATTCCTGAGATGAGGCCATGTCAACCAGTTCTTTTGTTGCCAGTGACTCTGTATTCCTTCCACCGTCTTTTGATGCTTCATGTATCCTTCACAGTTTTGATCATGGAATCCTTCAATATTCCAGCTTGAGGACTGACTTTTCCTTTTCTTTCAGTTTGAGAAATACTGAGTGTGTTCTTCCCTTTTGATTTTCTAACTTTAGCTCTGTGCACATTTACTTGTAATACTTTGTTTTCTTGAGTTGCCCTTTGAAATCTTCTAGTCATCACTTTTTACTTCAACATGTTTTCATTGTTTTGGCTCATCTCCATGTTCAGTCCCTTCTTGTCATCCAATTTAGTAATTTCTTTCTCCTTGTCTTTGCAATGACCTTTTGCTTTCTTCATGATTCATGTCATCCCACAACTTATCTGCTTTTCAGTCATTAGTGTTCAGTGCATGAAGTCTATTCTTGAGGTGATTTTTTAAAATTGAGATTAGATAGACTCAAGATTGTATTTTGGTTCTTGTGGACTTGTTTTGCTTTTCTTTACCTTGAATTGTGTATCATTTTCTAGTACTTATTATTTCTTATTTCTTGGCCTCTTTGGCAGCCCTTGTTCTTTACTGACTTGTTATCCTAACCTCTTTCATGGGCTGCCACCTCCATTATCAATCATTAAAATACTTTACTGTTGTAGTCCATAGTGTGTTGTGTTGCTAACCAAAATATGTCATATGTTCTCTTATTAACATACTGTTTAAAGTTTTAATCTTTATTGATTGATACTTGACATCTACAACTGTCCAGAGCTCTGGTACTCATGGTAAAGAGCTGTGCTGCTAACCCAAAGCACCCAGTTCAAATCCACCAGCTGCTCTTCGAGTGAAAGCTGGGCAGTCTCCTCTCTTTGAATTTACTTCCCCTATGAGGAGAAATGTGGGGTCAAGATTGGTGGAAGATCTATCAAAAGTCTACGTTATGCAGATGACACAACCCTCCTTGCTGAAACTGAGGAGGACCTGAAGCGCTGCTGCAGTCTCCATTATGGATTGAGGCTCAATGTCAAGAAGACAAAGATTCTGACCACTGGACCAATTGACAGCATCAGGATGGATAGTGAAGAGATTGACATTGTCCATAGCTTTAGTTTTCTTGGGTCCACAGTCAACACTCTTGGCACCAGTAGTCAGGAAATTAAGACTTATTGCTATGGGAAAGTCTGCTGTTAGGGACCACTCCACAGTATTGAAGAACAATGGTGTCTCACAGATACAGGCCATGGTCTTTGCTATCACTTGTTATGTATCAGAGAGTTGGACAATGACTAAGGATAGAAGGAGAATTGATGCCTTTGAGCTGTGGTGCTGGAGAAGAGTATTGAGGGTACCATGGACTGCTAGGAAA
>NW_006399921.1:5257251-5277683 GCF_000299155.1 Elephantulus edwardii | reverse complement strand
AAGTTGATTGCCCAGACGTGTAGGCACTGGTGTGGAGCCAAATGGGGTGAGGCAGGCAAAGGGTTGGGTGATCGCAAGGGCAGGTCAATCACATGGAGGACCTTGCTCAAACCTCTGCTGTCTCAGACTGGGGTCCTTACTCAAGTTCCTGTTGTCCGTTTCCTACCCAATGGTTTTCTCAGTGTTCCCTGCCTGGTGGCACTTACGCAGGTGCCCTCACACAACAGCCCCTGCTCCAGCAGGGTCCTGGATCCGAATAGTCAAGGTCAACTTCCCACCAACCCACTAGCTTCTGGCTAGTCTGCAGAGTTCACAGAAGCCAGCTGGCTGGCTTGTTTTGGGTGGGAACCCAAGAGAGCTCGGCCAATTTCCCCACCTTTGGGCACACCCTTAGGTGCTCTCACAGATAATCAGCCCTAGTAAATACAGATAAGATCCTACTGGCCTTTATTCTGCCAGGTTCATTCCACAATAGCTAGGTTGATAGCTCAGGTGATGGCTGGATCCGCGGTGGTGCCCTGAAGTCAACCGGCTGTGGTGGGGGCTGAGGTGCGTGGAAGCAAGGGACTAGGGGGGTAAGGAGCGCAGGCCTTGGACACTACCACCAAGAGGTGGGGGCAGGGCTTGGGCGCTGCTGGTCTGGGGTCACCCAGGTGCGGGCTGCAGGGGGGTCGCACAGTGGCGGGTAGTCTTCGCTCCTCTGGGGTTCCGCGGTTGGTTGATGGCTGACTATTGCTCTTACTGGGTCTCTTCCCGGTCTGTCTGGCGGCGGAACTCTGTCTCTGGCCCCTAGCAACTTTCTGACCTTGCACTTCTGATCTCTGGCAGTTCGAATTCCCCAGTAACTTTTTAGGATAAAAAGAGAATTATAGCCACAAAAACCCAATGGAGAGTTACTGTGAGTCATGACTGATTTGATGTAGTGAGGTGGTGGTGTTTTTTTGGACTGTGAGTTTTGAGTGACCTTGTCAACCTCCTGGGTTATATCCCCTCTTAATAATTTTGAGCTGATAGTGTTTTTCTTTTTTCTGTGTGGTTATTTTGGTGATTTTCTTAGCTGTGGCAGCAGGAACAAATGAATGATAAAGACTCTTGACATGTTACTTAATGTATTTATCTAGTTATTCTCGTAATGTATGTTTGTATTTGTTTACCAGTATTTGTATTACCATATTTGTTTACTTTTCAGTAGAGTTCAGTGATTAGAGAAAAATTGTTGTGAATGAAAAGTTTTTATTTGAGAAGAAAATTTCTGTACTTTATTAGTGTAGTAAAAACTTTAAGTGATAGTATGAGTGGATTCCTCCTTTATCTTCTTTCTCATCTTATTTTTGTCCTCTTTCCCCCCCTCCTTTCAGTTCCCTTGTAAGAGTAAATAGGTAGGCAGCTCTGGTGGCCTAGTGGCAAGAAGCTGCACTGCAATCAGAGGCTTGAGGTTCGAATCCACCAGATGCTGTGCTGGAGGAGGAGGGACAATCTCCTCCTGTACCATTCAGATCCAATTTGACGGTATATGCACACACACACACACAAATAAAATAAATTTTAAAAAAAGAGTAAATAGTTCTGGAAACTGGTTAACAGTCTGAGAACTTCTGAGAGTTTCTTACCAAGAATACTCTTGTATCTTACAGTTCCTGACGGCAAGAAGCATTGTTTGGGGGAGAGGTGTGTGTAAAAGTTTTTATAATGCTTATGAGACTGAGTGGCTTAGGTTGATAAATGTAGGTAGTATCTTTTGTGGAAACCTAATTGGCATCTTCTTCTGCCAACATTTTCATTCATCTGTAATTAAAAAAAAATCATATTTCTTTTCCCTTTCTCTGTAACAACAGGTAGACCCTCTGTAAGGGTCTGCTTATGAATTCACTTTTTTATGCATCTGTCTTCTTAGAGCTGTATTCTTTTTTCCTTGTTGCCTTTAGGTGAGTTGATCTAATCTTAGGAAAGTTCTTGGGTTCTTTTTACCTGTGTATAAACTTCGATTTAAATGGAATTTTAATTACATATGCATTTTAGAGTGTTTTGTTTGTGTTTTTTTTTAACTGTTATTATTGTTGTTGTTGTTTTTGAACAAAAGTCTTCCCTACTAAACAGAATACAGCCCTCTGGCATCTCTGTTTTGTTTTTTGTTCTCTTTACTAAGGATCTTTGTTTTTTTTTAACTCTAATTTTACTGCTAATAAGCTGTGTTCTTAATACCTAGCCTAAATAGAATGCCATATGTTGAGAGAATCTTAAAAGAATAGTAATCAAAGAGGAATAGCAGGAAATCCATGTTTTTGATATTTAGTATTTTGTTGTGGCATCAAACTCATGTTACAAAGCTTCCATTAATATTTCTTAAAGGGAACTGTAAAGAAGTGTTGTAGTTCATAAGGCCCCCTTTCTACCCTACTTTTGGAACACGTTTTTAGTAATTAATAACACTCCAGTTTTGATCTAGATCTATTAAATGTGTTTATCATTTGTTACTGAAGCTCAACAAATACATGAGGATCATTATTTGATTAAAGGATAGGCAAAATCCAATAGTATAATAATGAGCCCCTACTTGCTTTGGAGAGTATAGAGAGGTGAGAGGAAAGAATTTCCTTTGCTAGAGACACTGAGTATGATATTTTAATACTAAATTTGTTATTCTTCAGTTTTTGAAATCTATTATATGGAAATAGCAATATCTTTTTCTTGGAAAATGGGGCTGTTTTTGAGTATTAAATGAAATAATATTGTTGACCTGGTTTATAATAATTGTTTGTAAATAGCAAACTCTGAATAAATTTGATTATTGCTGTTACAATTTGGATTAAAGAAAGAAAGAAAGCCCAGATCATACACAGGGAGACCTGATAAATGTTTCTGCAGTGGTGGCCAGCTGCTTCTTCTACCTGTTTACTGAATCTTGTGTTTTGCAAAGTTAGCATAAGCTTTAAATCCTTTACTCAGATTTAATGGAATGAATAAAAAGAGTTTAAGCAAATGATATAACTACATTTGTTCTTTTTTCTCTGTTTTAGGTTTCCTCTCAAAAAACCTATAAGGTAAGTTGTACAAATGTACATTTCATAAATTTAGGTAAATTTTAATTAGACATATTCCTTTGAAATTATGTTGGATTTTTGTGGCTTTGAAAAGGTAAGTTTAAGAAGTTCAAAATTGCAAAATGTTTACAAATTTAAAATGTAACAGGTGTTATATGTTTTTACTGGAATGTAACATTGTTTGGATAACATTTTCAGTGTTTTCAATATAAGCATTTAAACAGTTTGTTCAAATTGATACTTAAGATCACTCCCTATGAAGAGATTCAGTTGTAAAATGTGTTTGTGACTGTTTTTAGTTGTGAGTAGCTTGGAGAGTGTAAATGATTTGCTAGTTTTTGACATGTTTTATTTGGTCATTGAACTCTAGAAAACCAATTTAGTCTTATTTTATTTTCAAACTTTAAAGGAAAGGATATCTAAAATAGCATATATAGATATTTGCCCATATTAAGATCTATTATGTTTATTCATTTTGAGATAGGAAATGCTTTCTCATCAGTATTTGTGCTTCAACATCTCTCTTTCATTATAATTACCTTAAATATTAATTAAAGTGTAGGTAATAATGTAATTTCTAATTAATATGGCACTTTCAGCATTTTTAGTGACAGAATAATAGAGGATACCAAAGGCCATTCTTGACATGTCAGTGAATGAATTATTTCATGCTCAGAAGGGTGGAGGGACAGCTCAGGAGAGGAAGACTCCAGATGAGATGGATTGATACAGTGCCTAGGCTAATGAGGGTTGTTGTGTCAGAGTCAGTGAGGCTGGCTCAGGACAGGGCAGGCTTCAGAGCTGCTGCACATAGGGTCACTGTGGGTCGCAGGCACCTTGACGGCACCCAACAACAAGGTGATTTAGATGTGAGTGAGGCATTGTGCTGCCAACCTGAAGGCATGTGGTTCAGATTCACTAGCTGCTCCAAGAGAGAAAAATGGGCAGTCTCTTTTCATACTCTTTATGGCCTCTGGAAACCTACTTACTAGCTGGTCAGCGTTGACTTGGTTCTGACTTGACAGTACATAGGAACAACAACATAGTAGTATTATTATGGTTTCATCAGATCAGTGTCTTGGATTGGACAGAAAGAAAAACAGTAGTGTCAGTTGATGAGTTCTAGTGACCTAGTGGGTAAGGAGTTGCACTGTCAACCCAAAAGCAGGTGTTTGAATTCACTGACTGCCTCTGTGAGAGAAAGATAGGCAATCTCCTCCTGTGTGAGTTATAGCCTCTAAAAGCTGTCACTGCTGGATGATCAACCTTGAGTCACTTCTGACTCAGTGGCACCTGATCCTAAAAGTGATTGACAAAATCGTCTCAGCTAGAGATATGAACCAGAACCAAACACGTTGCTGTCAAGGTGATTCTGACTGAGGGGTTTCTAAGACAGGAAAGCTTTTGGGGGAGGAATCTGACTCTCCCACACAGCAGATGGTGGGTTTAAACCTCTGACCTTCAGTTAGCATTCCCAAAACAAGACTGTTGCTAAAGTAAGACTTACTTGCTTTATATATATAAAAAAGCCCCACAACACAACCACAACATTCTGCATACTGTAGAGTTTGATAATGTGTTTAATTCTGGTAATTTTCTTTTCTGCCCAATGGAAATGATAGTTACTAACTTGTTTCACCACTTAATACTTAAAATGTTGTTTTGAAGGAAAATACTATTAAAATATTATTAAGTAATATATTAAATACTGTTTCCAGGTGCTTATTATAACTAATGTTTTAAAATATTATATTTGTTGAGTATTACACATAGCATAGACTAAGTTTTAAATTTTCACTTTTCTTGAAAAATGTAAGTTAAAATAGCTTATGATATTTTTTAAAGTGAATTTATTTCCTAGTTTCCCTTTTTAATGCACACTTTTTGACCCTTGAAATTACAATCTTATTACAGTAATTTTCTTGTAGTAAACCTTTGGTTGTTTTTGTTTCATTTAGGCATGGAAGTATTTTAAACCGAGAGTCACCAACTGATAAGAAGCAGAAAGTTGAACGCAGTACATCACATGATTTTGACCCTACAGGTAAAAACACTGTGTGCTTCTCCAAAGAATATTGAGAGTAAAGAGGTTCAGAATAGGGTAGCTTAAGCTACAGACCTACCTCAGTCATCCAGGAGGAGTTGTTGGATTAACACCCCTATCTTGCCCACTTACAAAATAGAACTCTTTGGCACTCAGGGAGAAATACAACTTTTAACACTGTAGTTCGCACTATAGGATCATCATTGTTCAGTGGACTGTATTTCAAAATAATGCTGATAATACAGTTATATTTTGATTAAACAAATTGGTTAGCAACGAAGTAAGTCTTAAGATAAGTTATATATATGAGCAATACTAGGTCTTTAAATCAGCTGTAAAAGTTTCACACTTTTGTAGTCATTTGAAAGTTCACTTGCGGGGAGCTCTGGTGGCCTAGTGGCAAGAAGCTGCACTGCAATCCCAGAGAAACACGGTTCGAATCCACCAGATGCTCTGCCGGAGAAGGAGGCGCAATATCCTCCTGTACCAGTCAGATCTGATTTGACGGTACACGCACACAAAATAATAATAATAAAAAAAAAAAAAAATAAAAGTTCACTTGCAGTTATGATGAATTGGAGCATTAGCTAAATAAGATTTCAAAATAAATAATTGCCTCTTTAGAGTAAATGAATAAAGATCCCTTTTTCTTCAGGCAGTAGTTACTCTGAATTCAGAATGTAGCTATCTTTCAGGGCAGTTGTTTTCTTTTGTAGTGTTTTTCTGTTAGTGAATTTTTGAGTACTTACCATCTTAATGTTATGTATAGAGATTGAACTGTTTTTGAATAAAAAAAGGCTTTTGACTTCATTGTTATACGTAGAGAAGTATTTTGAAACTTTCTCCTAGTAAATTCACTCAGCACTTAATTTTCAAAATGGCTTGATAATTTTGCTTTTGTTGTTTGAAACAGATACATGTTTCATGTACCTATCTATTTTATACAATTGTATGTGGCAAAGACAAGTAAATGCTGAGGTCTCAGATATTTAGATCTGTCTTTATAGTTTCATTATTTTTACTTTTCTCCAATTTATTTTATTTGAGTGAAAGTAGTTATTAATTACAATTTCAAATCAGATTCTTATCTATTTCCTTTCTCTTCACTCAACTTATTATAATTTTTAATATTTTATAGAAGTAACACACTTTTTATGTATAACTAACACACTTTGTACTTTAAGAGTAAATTGCTCTTTTATGCTGAATAAAATAAATATTATCTATAGAGGGAAAAGTAATCAGTGAATGATTTACTTGCATCTTGGGTCGTAGGTAAAAGGAAGTAACAGTAATCAGTTTAAGATGTTTAGGTGGCGTGCATGTAGTTTATCACTCTTAGGTCTCCATTAATAGAGAATTCCTTCTTACCTAATTTTGAAGTCATGTGATTCAGAGGCTTTTGATTAGTTACTGTTTTGCTAATTAGGGTCACAAGTTTCTCTCCAGTATTCATAAAAATATTACATTTTTATTAAATTGATGTATTCTGTATTGCTTATTTATATGTGTGCCAATTTAAAAAAAGATAGACTTTGCAAAGTGATAGTCAGTATTTGAGAATGAAGTGAAACCAGTGCTTTTTTCCATCTCTCCAGTTGTCTGATGATGTATTTTTTTACCTTCTCTTTATTCATGTATTGATTTGTTGGAATGCATTTTTAGTACACTGTCTTTTCTTTGATAAATCTTTAAAACATGTCATTACCTGTACTGTTCATAACTATTCTAAGTACTGTCACCTATGATGTTCATACTTTGTGTTTGCATGATTTAACTTAATCATGATTCATTCTTTTTCCCCCATGATGTTTTTCCCCTTTACATTGGTCTCCATATTTTCTATATCTCTCTCCTTTTCTCCCGCTCTTGTGCAGATAGCTCCTCCAAGAAGACAAAGTCTAGTTCAGAGGAGAGTAGATCCGAGACATATGGTAAGCTAAAGGAGCCAATTCAGCCTTGCATCTTTGGAGCTTGCTTCCCGCTCTTTGTTTCTTTGTTTTTGTTTTTTTTAATAACTGTATCATTCCTTGTGTCTGCTGTGCATGGCATGATATACTGCAGGGAAAGGGAGCCTGGGGTTTTAATGTGGCTGTGATGTGGAAGCTTAAGATTGCTAGAAACTAACATTATAGAGCAAGATTTGGCCACATTACCCATCTTTCATCTTATTTTTGTTAGGAAAATGACCGTTTCTACTATGTGTAGGTCAGGCTTTCCCAAAGAACATGGGTGGGCTTTGAATTCTTGACATCTTCTCCCCCTGTCTCATTTGTGGAATTCAGATCACAAAGAGTTTAAGCAACACTACAGATCTTTCCCTCTAAATATAGCATTTGCCTATTTGAGATACATTAGCAACTCTTTGGAATTTTAATTTAATGTTTTAAAATTTGTTTTCCTTTTTAATTGCATCATCATTTGAAGAAGCCATTCTTATATAATGGATTTATTTGACTAATAGGAAAAAATGCCTCTCAGTCATTCACTCACTCCTGTCATTGAGTCAGTTTTGACTTCTAACATCTCTCTATTCTGTTTCTGAGGCTGTAAATGGTGGTGGGAGATGATCCAGCTTCCCCTGTAATGTTGTGAGTGGTTCAGGGCCCCAGACACTCGTGGCCTTAGAGTTAGCAGCGTAACTTGCTGTAGACACTACCACCAAAAGTCCCATTACAAAAATACCAAATATTTTCTTTTTTAAGCTTGAAGAATTTGTATGCCTTTCTTTTTTTATTTTAGTATGCCTTTCATAAGTTTGTTAGAAGCGTATTCATGAAAGTTTCAAAATGACACCTTTAAAAAATAATTGTCACAAAGGGAAGATTTCTCCATTTACAACAGACTATTTAAACATGATATTTCCAGAGTGTGTTCTGTTATGTCTTACAAAGATAATACAAACTATAATATTGAGGCTTATGCATATCTCTCTCTTTTCTTTTTGCCTGGTTATGTTTGCCCTCTTCTTTAACATTATATTAGTTTTCTGAAAAAAGTTAATAGGTAAATGACTGTCTGATACCAAAATTTTTAAAATAATCTCCAGAATAATAAGTTATTTCATTTTAAGAAGATTCCAAATGTGGCTTCCAAAGAAAACTAGGTGTTCTCTAGTAGATAAGGAGTCTGTTAAGCACAAAATCCCCCAGGTAGCTCTTTTCCAGGGCTTTGAAGGTGTTCAAAATGGTTCAGTCATTAACAAAGCAAAATCATAACAGACTCAATTTTTTAAAGTTTAGTGAAGTGGAATGAAGACCAGAATGGGAAAAATTAGTAGTTGAAACCTAATAATGAGAAACTCAAAAGAAGTGTAGTGAGTAGTGGGCCCTTTCAGGAGGTTGATGCTTGTTGTTGGATTCTTGCCAGGACTGTTGACCAGCACCTTTGAGCCTCTTATTTTGCCTATCATGAGATTTGCTTCCTGTACAGTGCACATTCTGTCTGTCCTTGTTTTTTAAGAAGAAGATTCTATTTCTAGCAGGACATCAACCCATAATTTACTTATTCCCATTATCATTCTGGTTCACCTACATTTCACTATTTCGAGTCTGTTCCAGTTTGTCTTTATTAGCTGTTACTGAACCAGGAAGAACTAGTTCAAAGCCTTGATCTTTGCCTAGCTTGACTTGAAAGGGGGAGGGACATGATACAGATGGAAATGCATCAACCCTGTTATGTATCCTCTCATACTAATTCCGTTCATATCATCCCATCTCTGTGATGAGTGCCTTTTTCATCCATTAAGACATTTTATAATTTAAATCTGCTGGCATTTAAGGCCATGTTAGGTCTGCCGCTCTCCCATTGCTGTAGATTAGGAATCAACTCATAGCTGACATTCCAGTGAGTTTCTATTAAATCACTGGAAAGGAGATTGCTCATCTTTCTCCCATGGAACTACTGGTGAATTTGAACTGCCTGAAAATTGGTGCCTTTGGGCGAGCAGCATAACTCTCTGCCACCAGAGCTACACACACACACACACACACACACACACACACACACACACACACCTCTGTGGACACAAACCCTCAAAGATAGACCTGTGTGTACATTTCTAAATAGAAGAAGCAAACACTACAGCTTTATATTATTAAAAACTATCTAATAATATTGTTATTGTTGTTGTTATGTGCCATTTGCGACTCATAGCGACCCTATGTACAACAGCCCTAAACCCTGCTCTATCCTGTGCCAGTCACATGGCCTCTGACACACCCATCGTGATTACCCCAGTCACTGAATCAATCCACCTCATAGAGGGTCTTCCCCTCCTGCACTGTCCCTCCACCCTCCCAAGCATAATGTCCCTCTCCAAGGACCTGTCTCTCCTTACAACATGTCCAAAGTATGTCAGACGAAGCCCCAGAATCCTTGCCTCCAAGGAGCAGGCTGGTTTAACCCTCTCTAGGAAGAATCTGTTTGTTTTCTTGGCAGTCCAGGGTACATTCAATACTTTTCTCCAGCACCACAGCTCAAAGGCATCAATTCTCCTTCTATCCTCCCTAGTCATTGTCCAACTCTCTAATGCATAACAAGTGATTGCAAAAACCATGGCCTGTATCAGGCGCACCTTAGTCAGTCTCCAGAGAGACACTGTTGCTCTTGAGTACTTTAGAGAGGTCCCTAACAGCAGACTTTCCCATCTCAATACGTTTTTTGATTTCCTGGCTGCTGGTGCCAAGAGTGTTGACCGTGGAGCCAAGTAAACTGAAGCTGTGAACACTCTCAATCTCTTCGTCATCCATCCTGACGCTGCCAACTGGTCCAGCGGTGAGAATCTTTGTCTTCTTGACATTGAGCCTCAGTCCATACTGAAGGCTGCAGTCCTTGACCCTCTGCAGCAAGTGCATGAGGTCCTCCTCAGTTTCAGCAAGCAGGGTTGTGTCATCTGCATAACGCATGTAAGGCATCTAATAATGAGGGTCACTGTGAGTCTTACTTGATTCCATGGCACCTAACAACAACCATATTCGATATTTATAATATTATTTACTGCTATCTAATAAAGTATCTAATAATATTTCTTATTGTTATTAAGTACTGTCGAGTTCCCTCTAATTTATAGTGACCCTATGAACAATAGCTATGAACTCTGCTCTGTCCTGAGCTAATCTCACCCTAGTCACTGAGTCAACCCATTTCATCCACAGTCTTCCTCTCCTTTGCTGACCTTCCACCCTTCCAAGCATGAGGTCCTTCTCCAAAGACTGGTCCCTCCTGGCAACATGCCCAAAGTATGTGAGACAGAGTTTCCAAATCCTTGTCTGCAAGGATCAGCTTGGTCTATTAGATACTTTTTAATATGATAAAGCCTCAGTGTTTGCTTTTTTGTTTAGATACATATGAATAATTCTTTGCTTGTTTTTATGTCCATTGTTTCTTTATGTGTATGTGTTTTAATATCTTAAATCTTTTACATTTAATTCAGAAGAAAATGTGTACATGCTGTGTGGCATGTCAAGTTGATGCATGTTCTTCCCACTGCATTATTTTGGTTCTGCATAGCTTCCTAATTTCTTGAGAATTTTTTCCTCCTCTTCATTAAAGGCTTTGTATAGTTTGTTTTTCCCCTTAAGAACTTGGCACTGCCCTTATTGCTGTGAGATTTTTTTCTGATAGGCATTGCTGTATTTTACCTCTCACACCATTTTCCTATATCAGTGGTATATATGCGGAAACTTGATGTTTTCTTTGGGTTAGAACTAACAATTTAGTAATCTGTGACAAGAAATACTGTACTAATATTTTTTCCAGTGATAGAATTATTACCACAGGTTCAGACATGCGTAGTAATAGAAACATTTTAAGTGGTAATTGAGAAGTAAGGTGTGGCTCCTCCTCATGTTTGTTTCTTGAGAACCCTTGAAATACATTTCTGGAAGGGATCTTGAATCATGACCCCTCAAAAAAGCACTTATCCAGGGGTTAGTTGATCAGAACAGAATTAACCTGCTAATTTAAATCTCTGACACAGATATTTTATCATCTATGTAAATAGTCTTCTCAAAATCATGTGTGTTAGCATGAGTTAAAAAACAATTTCTGAGACATCTAGGAAAATTTAGAGTTACTGAATTATGATATTGGCAGGTCTCGGAATAAGTCACCTTGTACCTTTTGAGTTTGTGAATTATCTTTTGGGGTAAAATTCATGAGCTAGTCCTTATCACAAATGTATTTATTAACAGCTTATTTATTTTTAACTTTCTTAGCTGCTTTTATAAGCTACTTTGTGAGAGCAATTTATTTGTTCATTTTAAAAGAAAACCAAGGATTTGCCTTATGCTGACTTCCTTTTGTTAGTCTCTGCAGTGCTATTATAGTAAGTTGCTATTCCATTTTCGTTTGTACCTTTTGCTCTCTTTTGTATGTGTTCTGATATGTTTTCTGACCTACAGCTTTGATGATTCATGATGTATCTTTTCCTCATTAAATATAGGAAAGCTTTTGTGGGTTGTTGAGTTTATCATAAGTATGAGGAGCTTGGGATAGGAGCGACTTAGCAAGGAGGTTTGAGTTAGGCCACAGCTTCTTCCTGACTTCTGCCTCCGTGTCATGAAGGTCTTTTATTATTGTACAAGAAAATAAGCTATGCATTTTGAAGTGGAAGCACTTGAAATATTTTGGTTAGGATACTTAAGAACCTATTTAAAAATTCCCACCCCCATTTTTTCTTATTTAAGCCTCTCATACCTTTAAAAGAACATTCTTGGTTTGATTCTCCCACCAAGTTATTATTCTTTCGTTTTCCCTCAGGTTTGCAAACAACATTCTATAACATGAACCTGCTTATGTCTTCCTGAGCCACTTATTTCTCTTGTAATCTGGCTTTTGACCTTTTAAGATCTTAAAGCAGAACACTGAAAATCCATTAACTTTTTTTCTCAGTTCTCATCTTCAGAGCCATTTGGTAATGCTGATGTCCTTTCTTTACTGTTTGTAGTATTGTACTTCTTTTCTCTTTCAGTTTTGTCTCTTTGATTGTTTTTCATTCTGAGAAGTGTAGAAATACCAAAAATTTTTGTCTTTGAACTTTCTTCCAATCTTTAATCTTCTATTTTCATCTGTTTGCTGATGAGTAGATTTTACCCTAACAGTCCCTCAATTTGAGAATGATAAAATTGGAATTCTTTATTGTTTCCGACTGCTAGAAAGCATTCTTCCTTTCTTTAAATCTCTATGTGATAATGTAATTTTTTTTTATCCACTTAGTCGTAATTACTTAAGTTATTTTAATAGACTCTTAATTTTCTTTCCCACCTCTTGTTTACATGTCTTTCCCTCCATTCTTCCATAGTCTACCTTAATATCTTTGTCATATTAATATTACTGAAGTAAAGATTTTGTAATTCTCCCTAGGAAACTTTACCTTTCACGTATATGATAACTGGTTAATCTGATACACCATAATTTGTTTTCACCTTATCTTTCTCTCTTAATGTACTACAGTTTACCTAAAGGCACCAGACTTTTCCAGATTTCATTTGCCAAATATGGCATGGGATCCCCCCCCCTTTGTTGTGTTGTTCCTTTTGTCTGGAATGACTCATCTTCTGCAACTTCCTGTTAGAATCCTACTCATCCTTCAAAGCCTAATTCAAATGTTACCTACCTTTTCCTTAGGACTTTTTTATATTTGCCCACCAACTTATCTCTTAACTTGGATGTCATGCTTTGGTATCTACTTATTTGTATTCATCTCTACATCTCTCATAATGCCTGACAAAGTTAATGGTACTCACTAATTTTTTAAATGACTGATTATTGAGGTTAAGATGAAGTATTTTAATAAAGATTATTGATTCTTAAGATTGTGACTCATCCTAGTTGGATTTTTTTAGTCTTTTCTGAAAGACTTTAAATTTGAAGTAAGTGTGATTTGAAGGGACTTACTTCTGTAAATAGTCTTAAAGAATGAAAACAGCATGCTTAGAACTTGAGGCTCCTCTTGTTGGCTTCATTGTATATTTAGAATCAAGAAGGTTTTTAATCAAAGGATTATCTGAGGGCTTACTCATAAAACATGTATGTCTGGCAGGAGTTTAAAAATGAGCTGCTTTTATGAGGTTGCACATGGTCTTCCCCCACACCCTTCCCTGGAGCTAATTCTTGAGAAGTGAGCCGTAGTAGAAACGTTTGGTCATGTAGTAAAATCAAAGGTGAAGAAAGCATAGCATATACTTTCACTAAAATAAATACAGTGTGGAGCTTTAGCATACTTAACACTCCGTTTTTGTTTATTTACTAACTGATATTCCAGATGGAATCATGGTAGTGAAACTAGAGAACACATTCTCACTTTCCTCAGAATCCTTTCTTTCAATCACTGCCTCACCTCCCTTTCCAGAGCATTATGAAGGACTACACCTTCTTCTTCGTCTTCTTTTTTTTTTAAACATAAAATCCTTGGTAATTATCTGTTGAGTAACAAGCACACCATTTGAGTTGGTTTCAAATATCACATTGTTACAACAGCAACAACCAAAAAACAATACCCTTTGTTGCAAAGTAAGGGTATACTTTAGGAAAGGGTAGTATTGATGTAAATTTATAGGATGTCTTTATTTCATGGATGATATGAAACATGATGTCGTTTCAAAGGCTCTCAGGTGAAGTATTATGATACTTAAAAGATAAGAAATGAAATGTATTTGTAACTAGAGAAGCCATTTTAGGGTAGATGGACAAGCAAATTATTTTGGTTGGAATTTAGCCAAGACAGAAGGTTAGTTAGTATTCTTATAGAACAATTTATTTACTTTGCATGGTCTAAAAGACTCTGCTTTTACTTTTAATAAAACAGTACTCAAATGTGATTAATTTCCATATTCACTTGTTATGTGCTGTCGAATTGCCTGTGACTCATAACGACCCTATGTGCAACAGCCCTAAACTGTGCTCTATCCTGTGCCAATCTTACTGACTCTGAAACACTACCAGTCACTGAATCACTCTCATTGAGGTTCTTCCTCTTTTGTACTGTCCCTCCATCCTCCCAAGGATGACATCCCTCTCCAAGCACTGATATAGAATAAATTAAAATATGTGTAGTTCCATTTATCGAGTAGGGAGCTCTGGTGACATATAGTGCATTACATGCTGGACTCCTGACTAAAAGGTCAGGCAGCAGTTGGAATCTACCAGTCACCCTGTATGAGAATGGTGAGAAGGAGTCTTTTACAAAGATTTACAGCCTCAAAGACATGATGGAGGGTCACTGTGGGTCAGAATTGGCTTGATGACAGTGGGTTTGGTTTCCTAGTCGTGTTGGTCATTGTTAGGCACTGTTGAGTTGAAGGTGACTCATAGTGATTCTGTGAACAACTGATTGGAATCTTGCCCTATTCTGCTTTCAGCCTTATGATTTCTGTCAAGCTCAGCCCATTGTTGCAATCACTGTGTCAAGCCATCTCGTTCAAGGTCTTCCTCTCTTTTGTTGACCTGCTTACTACCTTTCCCAGCATAATGTCTTTTTCCAGGGACTGGCTCCTCCTAATAGTGCTGAAAGTATTGAAGATTAAGATGTGAACTACTACACAGTGTGGATAAATCTAGAACAAATTATGCTGAGTGGCATAAGTCAGTTTTAAAAGGACAATCATAGTATAAGACCATAATTATAGAAAACAAAAGCCTTCCACACAGAGTTAGTCTTGGAGGGCTAACAAGAATGAGAAGGGAGGAGAAGGGAGTAAAAATTAATTAAATTTTTAAAAAAAAATTGCAATTTATTTCTTAGTAGTGACAATAAAGGCCGAAGACAAATAATATTCCCAACAGAATACAAGAATATATCCTTAACCAGGAAAATAATCTCTTAGAAACAAATTGTGATATAAAGGCATTTTCAAATAGAAAAAAAGTAAGTTAGACTGAAAAAGGGTTATGAATTGGAGACACAGGCTGGTAGTATTCTGAGATAATCCTATTATGTCTGCTTTGTCCTTAGCAGTCAGCTGGGACCCTGTGCATATTTGTAAAACTGACAGTGTGTGGTAGGGGTGTGTTAAGACTTTTTAAACTTCTAATCCACCTCCCTTTTCTGAACTTCCACTCCTCTTTAGACCCCTGACTTTCCTTTTTTAAAAATTATTATTATTATTCTTAAGCAGTTCTGTTTAAGGTTTGTTTCCTTCTTTGTGCCAGGATGTATGCCAGATTCTGAAGTAAAATTTTGTATAAGATACAGCCCCTGTATACATGGGGCCTATAGTCTAATGAAGGGATACTGTCAAATAAAAATCCATGTGAGTGATAATGATCTGGGAGGGGGTCAGTACTGGATGCAGTCGGTGTCAATAAGAGTGGTACTGTAGCCCAGTCTGGATACTTAGGAAAACCTGCAGGAGGAGGGCTTATGTCTTGTGGCCCTCTTTTATCCTAAGAAGCCCTGCCCTTTAAAACTTCCTATCTTTCTTTCTTCCTCATTCAAAATTAATTTGGTAGTCCATTCAAAATACACCAAAACTTGAATGAAGGCCCAAATGATAATTTTTCCCTTAAAGGAGTATATGCATTTAATAAAAAGAGTTATTTTAACATGAAAGTATTTTTAATTGATAGCATGGATGAATGACTAATACATTTATGAGCAGGAAAATCAAAGCTCTACCATCTCAACAATAAAAAAGAATCATATCTAACATTTATAAGCCCTTAATATTTATTAAAGCACTCAACCCTCACATACATTCTATTTAAGCAACATCAGTATACGCAAACATAGCAAACTCTTAATCCACCACCTCTTCTCCATATCTTTTTTTAGTCATTTTCTTTTGTACAGAGGAACTCTGGTGGTCTAGTTGCATGCCTAGTGATTCAAACCTAGATGTTGCATTACTAACTAATGATT
Organism: Elephantulus edwardii; assembly: GCF_000299155.1. Lineage (NCBI taxonomy): Eukaryota > Metazoa > Chordata > Mammalia > Macroscelidea > Macroscelididae > Elephantulus > Elephantulus edwardii. The sequence goes on along the minus strand of NW_006399921.1, from coordinate 5,261,737 downwards.
CAAACCTAGATGTTGCATTACTGACTAGTGATTTGAACCAACTAGCTGCTTCAAGGGAGATAGATAGTTATTGTCTTTCTTTAAATATTTAACTGCCTCGGAAACCCACCAGAGGATTGTGATGAGTCACAATCAACTTCGGGTTGTTTTCTTTGTACAAGCACTAACTGACTGACTCATTGTTGAGTTAGCATTGATTCAGACCCGACCCTTCAGTGGATTTTCAGAGATTATATGCCACACAGGAGATTGCCCTGTTTTCTCTCATAGAGCAGCTTTGTAGATTTGAACCACCTGCTTTTGGATTGGCAATGTAGCTCCTTACCTACCAGGCCATCAGAGGTCCCTTTTTGTACAAGGACGTGAAAGAAAGTCTGCACAAATCCAGTGACTTAGCACAGCAAACCACCAGTATTTTTGTTGTTGTTAGGTGCTGTCAAGTCGAGTACAAGTCATAGTGACCCTGTGAATAACAGATCTGAACCCTGTCCTATCCTGTGCCATCCTCACAATCTCTGTATTAGAAGCCTCAGTATTAGAAACCTTTTAATTAATTGGTTTTCAACTCATTTGAGAGGCAGTGGAGGGCAAGGAGGCTAAATTATATGTATTTATGGGTGTGTGGATAGATAGATAGATACATAGATACATAGATAGATAAAGATAAGTAGATGTCCCTATTGCTTTGATTGTAATTTCAAGATCACTGATCTATTTTTAACTCATAAGTGAAAGTAAAGGAGCACATGAGATATTTCATGTTTACAAAAGATGGTGGTGATGGTTTTGTCAAGTCAGAATCAGCTCATAACTGACCCACCAGTGAGTTTTTCAGAATCATTTAATATCACAGGAGGAGATTGTCCATCTTTCTCCTGTGGAGCAGCTGGTAGATTCTAACCACTTGCTTTGGGTTGGCAGTTCAATACCTTACCACTAAGATTCTCACCACTGGGCCAATTGGCAGCATCAGGATGGATGGTGAAGAGATTGAGATTGTTCACAGCTTTAGTTTGCTTGGCTCCACAGTCAACACTCTTGGCACCAGTAGCCAGGAAATTAAAAGACATATTGCAATGGGAAAGTCTGCTGTTCGGGATCTCTTCAAAGTATTGACACTCCATAGTGTCTCTCTGGAGACTAAGGTGCGCTTGATAACAGGCCATGGTCTTTACAATCACTTGCTATGCATCAGAGAGCTGGACGATGACTAGGGATGATAGGGGGAGAATTAATGCCTTTGACCTGTGGTGCTGGAGAATAGTATTGAATATGCCATTGACTGCTAAGAACACAAACAGGTTTTTCCTGGAGAGGGTTAAAACAGGCTGTTCCTTGGAGGCAAGGATTCTAAAGCTTCGTCTGACAAACTTTGGGCATGTTGCATGGAGGGACCAGTCCTTGGAGAAGGACATCATGCTTGGGAGGGTGGTGGGACAGCGCAGGAGAGGAAGGCCCTCTGTGAGGTGGATAGATTCAGAGACTGGAGTAATCGGGGTAGGTGTGTCAGAGACAGTGAGATTGGCACAGAACACAGTATGGTTTAGGACTTTTGTACATATAGGGTCTCTATGAATCAGAAGCAACTCGATAGCGCATAATAACAACAAGAAGCCATCAGAGCTTCACAACAGGTAGCGTGGGTTTGAAATGTTCTTGTAAAGCATTGTTCTTCTGCTCCTGATTCTTATATTTTGTTTGTTGTGTACTAGAAATTTTTTTTTTTTTTTAATTTTGTGTACGTGTACCGTCAAATCAGATCTGACTGGTACAGGAGGATATTGCGCCTCCTTCTCCAGCAGAGCGTCTGGTGGATTCGAACCGTGTTCCTCTGGGATTGCAGTTCAGTTTCTTGCCACTAGGCCACCAGAGCTCCCCTAGAAATTTATAAAGAATGCTTTTTGAACTTGATTTTGTCTGTGCCTACCCTTTCTACTTATTGTTGTTGTTATATGCTTTCAAGTTGAGTACAACTCATAGTGATCCAATAAACAGCATATCTGAACTCTGTGCTCTCCTATGCCATTCTCATCATCTCAGACATAATTGAGCCAAGTGCTGCAGTTACTGTGCCAGTCTATTTCATTAAGGATTTTCCTCTCTTTCACTAATGCTCCACCTTTCCAAGCATGATGTCCCCTTTCCAAGGAACAGCCCCACCTAAGAGCATGCCCAAAGTATGTGAGACAAAGCCTTGTCATCCTTGCTTCCAGTGATCCATCTGGCTACATTTTCTTCAAGACATATCAGTTTTTTCTTTTGGCAGTCCATGGGATATTCACTACTCTTACTATTAACCACAGCTTAAAGGCATGAATTCTTTTTCTGATATTCTTGTATAGTCATTGTCCAGCTCTCAAATGGATAGCAAATTAGTTAAAATGCCATGGCCTGAATCAGGCACACCTTTGTCTTAAAATTAGTATCATTGCTTCTCAGTACTTTGGAGACTCCCTGAGTGTAGACTTTCTTGTTGTAACACATCTCTGGGTGTCTCAGGTTTATCATTCAAAATGTCTTTCCTACTGTTTATTTTATGCTAAAGTATTTATCATATTAAGAGAGGATTAGGATGGGATACAAACCTACCAGAGGCTTATATAAGCTCATGGGACCTGCTAGGTCTCTGCAAAACTGGCCTGCATACCTACAGTCACGTGAGTCATCTTCTGCCAGGTTTGAGTCTCTAGGAGACCACTAAACCCTGGGACATAGAGAAGCTAGAGAACTGAACAAAGAAGGGGCTGTTGATGTCAGAAATCATGGAGCATATAAGCATTTGGGACAACATTGACTCAACACTTTATGTAACTGGTCTGCTAGTAATCTTAGCAGAATGAATTATGAATACGATGTCTTTTGATTTCTTGAGTGCTAGTGCCAAGGCTGTTGGTTGGGGACCCCAGTAAGATGAAATCGTTGACAGTTTCAATTTCTTTTTCCATCATGATGTTGCTTATTGGCCTTATGGTGAGGATTTTTGTCTTCTTGGTGTCAAGATATAATCCATGTTGAAAGCTGTAGTCTTTGATTATCTGCAGCAAACAGAAGTCCTTGTTTCAAGTCCTCTTCACTTTCAGCAAACAAGATTGTATCATTCTATTTAGAATTCTTCCTAATTACTTAAAGGAAACAGTGTTTATCAAACGAAAAAGGGTTGAATTATCATCTGTCCTCTACAATTTAGTATTTTGAAAGAATGATGACTTTTTGAATCCAAGTACTATTTAGTAGTCTATAGAATTGGAGCAAAATACTTTTTCTTAATGTTTAAAAGGAATTTTACTGAGGTATGATTTATAGAAAATAAGATGTACTCACTTTAAGTATACAGTTTGTGCTAGAGTTCTAACAATGATTGTGCTTATGTAACCACTATTTAAATGGAGATGCAGAACATTTTCGTCACCCTCCCCAATTTCCTTCATACTTCTTTTTGTTCATTCCCTTCTCTTCTTTCTTCCTCATTCCAAGGTAATTCCTTAACTACTTTTTTGATTTTAAAAAAATAGTGTAAATTGGTTTGCTTACAAAATTCATATACATTGTGCATCATAGAATTATTCACATTCATTATATTTTTATAAAATTAATCAATATTTAACTAGGCCCACCATTGCCTTGTCTTTCCAGATCCGTTCTGGATCTTTCCCATTTCTTTTACCCACCCCTGCCTCCACCTATCAAATTGTGTGACCGTGTTATTCCCCACTGCCCATCCTCACCTCGCTGTTCCTCCTGTCCCCTCCTTGGATCCTCATACATGTTTTACTAGTTATCTTTCTATTTCTACAATACTGGTCTTAAACAGTATTTTTCCTGATGAGACTTAGTTCACTCAACATAATGATCTCCAGTCTCTCCCAAGTTATGTTGTAATTTTAAAAATCATTGCTCCTGAGTGCTGTTTAGTATTCCATCGTGTGAATGCACCATAATTCTCAGATAGCCAGCCCCCACCATCCCTGCTGCAGAGACTCAGATGGCCAAACTGACACATGAAGAATGCTCAAAATCACTGTCAGTAAGAAAAATGCACATCAAAACCAAAGTGAGATACCATCTCACTCCAGTAGCAGTAGCAAAGGTTTAACAGGACAGCAAGCAGTAAATGTTGGAGAAGATGTAGAGAGATAGGAACTCTCATACACTGTTGGTGGGATTGTAAAAATGGAATAACCACTCTGGAAAGCAGTTTGGTTTTTCCTCAGCAAGCAGAACATAGAAGTTCCATATTATGATCCACCTGCTCAACTGTGTGAAATATACGTGGAAAAAACTAAAACGGAGACACAAATGATTATTTGTGCCAGAGAGGGAGGGGAAGGCGTCACTGGGCAAGGTCACCTCGGATAACAGCAAAGGAGTCCTCTTCCAGGTCAGACACAGTGAAACCCGGCCAGAGAGGGAGGGGAAGGCGTCACTGGGCAAGGTCACCTCGGATAACAGCAAAGGAGTTGTCTTCCAGGTCAGACACAGCAAAACC
>NW_006399921.1:5249314-5254061 GCF_000299155.1 Elephantulus edwardii | reverse complement strand
CTTGAGGGCACATAAGAACAAGAAACATTCATAGCAGCATTATTCACCATAGCAAGAACATGGAAACAGGCCAGTTGTCCAGCCACAATCAGATAGATTGAGAAATTGTGGTACATTCCCTTATCTACTTCCTAAACCGCATGCCTCTGGAAACTCTGAACTTCCATAAATGTCAATAGTTCTAGAAGGGCTTCAGGCCTTTTGTTCATAGGGTCACTATGAGTTGTGCTTACTGGAAGTCAATCACCAACAGCGTATGTACTCTAATAACAGAACATAGACTACCAGTTCAAGGATTTCCACATGTACATTTGAGTGACATTGATTGCATTCTTTGAACTAACTATACTCACCTTCCTTTTATGACTTGTCATTCCTTCACTAACATAAGTTCCGTGGTTTTAGGTTTCTCATCTAGTCTTTTGAGGGTTTTTATCAGTTTGATGCCTTATAGACATATCTTGAATGAGCATATTCACAAGGCAGACATTTCTGCTAGTTAAGTTATGCTGTTATTTGGCTTTAAGAAGACTTTGATTTAAGGTTTAAAGATTATCTCTCAGCAGTGTTTTCTGTTCATCCAGTCTCCTAGCCTCCAGCAAATCTGAATTCCATGAGAATTTGAAATTCTGTTCTGCATTTTCTCTATTTGATTAACATTCTTCTATGTGATCTTTGGTCAAAATGCTTAGTAGTGGTAGTTAGGTACTGTTAATTCCTTCTGGTCTCATGGCAAAAGAAGCAGTGGTTTATGGGGATTATCAGCTACCCAGTACTTTTCCCCTCTTATTCTTAACTCCCAGGAATAGGCACAACTCAAAGGCATCAATTCTTCTTCTGTCATCCTTACTCATTGTTCAGCTCTCAGATGCATAGCAGGAGATCAGAAAACCATGGCCTGAATCAGACACTCTTTAGTCATCAAACTGACATCATTACTCTTTGATAATTTGGAGAGGTCTCCAAGGCTTCCTTGGAGAGGGACATGCTCAGAAGGGTGTGGAGGGTCGTTGAAGGCAAGGGAGATCCTCACCCAGGTGGATTGACACGGTGACTCTAGTATGTCAGAAAGTGTGAAGATGGCACAGGATAGGATGGGGTTCAGATACACTGTTAATAGAGTTTTGCTGTGAGTCATACTTGACTCAACTGCACCTAACAACAACAGCATTTCTTGACTCCCCTTCTTTTGTTGCTATAAGAGAGTGGAGAAGAATTCTTGTATCTTTGGTGGCTGCTTGCCAGTGATAATCTGCATTTTGTAACTATAGTTTTGTCTGTTCTAAAATTGAAATCATATGATGTGTTCTTTTTATGTAGCTTCTTTTGCTTAGTATGTCTTTATAATTTATCTATTAATGTCTTTTTAAAACTAGGTAGTATTTTCTTATGCACATAGTCCCCAAGTTAGGAATTTCCAATTTATAGATGACTTGTACTTGCCCTTTAATGTTTTATAAATTTGCTGTCACTTTAAAACAGTTGAATCAATTCTTACTTGTAACATTTTTTATCACAGTAACTTTCACTTACTGCACAAAAGGCCTTGAGCTTTTTTGCACTTAGTAAGGCTAAATTAAAATTATGTACCTGTTCTAACTTACCTGTAAATTCTTAAAGGCACAGCTGGGAATGGATCTCCTTTGTAATCAAAGGAGATCCTATATAGATGAACCACAGTTTGTTTATCTATTATGAACAAGATTTATGTACCAGTGATTAGTTTCACATTCTTGATAACTTATGATATTATTAGTCTTTTTAAGTTTACCACTCTAATCTATGTGTAGTGGTATACTTTTAAATGTTTTTAAATGATTTGATTATTTAAGAACAACTAGGTACCACTTTAAAAATATCTGAGTATAAGCCATTTTTCACTTATTTTGTACTGGACTGTTTTTTTTTCCCCCTGTCTTAGTTTACCTTTTCATTTTTAAGTAAAGGACTTAGAAAGCAGATATTTTCTATTTTGAAGTGAAATCTATCAATATTTTCTTTTCTCTTGATGCTTATGTATCCTAAGAGATCTTTGTCTACACTGAACGCTTAAATATTTTTTTCGTATGTTAACTTCTATAGATTTTTAGGTTTTATGCTTACGTTTATGATTTTTGTTAAGATAAATTTCATATAAGTGATAAGGTTCAAACTTTATTTTTTCAGTACAGGTATTCAGTTTTTGCAGCCTTCCATCTATAATGTTTCATGTTCTTAATGACATTCCATTATGTACAGCAATATGTACTGTGTGTGTGTGTGTGTGTATATATATATATATATATATATATACACACACACACACACAACATGTACATACTATAATTTTTAATACATCCTTTGAATTACACATTGGACTGAAAAATCTTTATTTGCTTTCATTTTTTAATCATTATTGTACCTGTTCTGTTCTTTATGTTCTTATATATAAATTTCCTGTAACATACTTAGATTCCACAGAGCTGATAGTATGTATTAAATCTCATGCTAACAGAGTTTGGGATCCTCAGAGGTGTTTGTGATAAAACAACCTTGGGTGCTAATCAAGGTTCTGGAATGGGGTATCCCTCTTCTTTGCTTGGGCTTCTTCTTTGTCTCACATTGCCTTGGCAGTTTTAATTTGCTGTTTAAGTAAAAAGAAAACTAACTTTCCTTTAGGAATCAGGTAAGTATATGAAGTAGATGAAAAACATGTTTGAGGTCATAGTTTCATCTTTGCTACATTTCTCTGTTTATTTTCTCTGGGAAGCAGACTCCTCCTTCTCTCCTTCCCAAGAGAAGAAATGTACTACAGGTCCTCTGGAAGCTCCTCCCTTCTTCTTATAGTCTCTTTCTGATTGTATTTTTTTCCTTTTTAATAATCTTAATTAACATTTACAGAGAATTTGGATTTCCATTCATTCATTGCTGCAATTCTCTACCCAAACAGCCCTCTCCCCCCACTCCCCAGTTCGCTCCTCTCTTTCAAAAGTAAAAGAAAGACTCCCTCCCTGGTACACAATCCCCCCGCACCCCTCCCACTGCCCCAAGTACATTCCACTATGCACCCTTAATTGTGGACTCTTGTGATAACCATAATACCCTATCATGCATCGCTTTTAAATTATTCAGTCCCTCATCTGTTTCAGTGCAGTATACACAATCTATCCAGTTTTTCTCAGTCTTACCCCCACCCTGATATCAGTCCCATTTTACAGCAGTGGCACCATGTAATATTTGTCCTTTTGCGACTGAGATATTTCACTCAGCATAATGTCCTCCAGGCTCACCCATTTTGAATAATATTGCATGAGTTCCTTATTTTTCAATGCAGCATAGTATTCCATTGTGTAAATATACCACAGCTTTTCTATCCATTCGTTTGTTGATGATTGTATTTTCTTAAGAGTAAGATTGAATTTCCCCAGAATTTCCTGTGGGATGCTCCTAGCCTAATGTTAAAAAATGTTTGATATGAAAATGTTCAGTATCACTAATTAGAGCTTTGAAAACATGGTGGAGGAAGATGATGTTGTAGTATAGATAAATAGGATAGTGAATGGGCTTTCCTTTTAACCGTGTCATCTGTAATACTTTGCATTCTTTTATAGCATTTTAAATCTTAGAGTAATTCTACTCCACTCTTGCAGTGGGAAACCAATATATGTGACTCCTTGGGATAGTTTTGTGCTTGTTTGGTTTATGGGGTTACTGCTCTTACATATATAGGTTTCTTTTGCTACTTAGTGCTTCTGCAAATAGAATACAGTTTGTAACTGATACGTAATGTCTTCCCCTCCCCTTTTCCTTCTGATTTTATTACTTTCCTCTCTACTCTGTGGTTTTGTGCAGGTCTTGTTCAGCGTTGTGTGATTATCCAGAAGGACGACAATGGATTTGGGCTGACAGTCAGTGGAGACAATCCAGTCTTTGTACAGTCTGTTAAAGAAGGCAAGACTTTTATTAAAATCATCCTGTTACTCAAGAGCAAGCAGCAAGAATAGAAAGGCTTTAATAATATCTATTTTCTAGTTCACACGGGTCTTTTTTAAAAAAATAAATAAACAGAATAATTGCATAGATTACAAGTCATATGGCTTTGGTGCTGTATCTGTCTTATTTATCATAGCTATAGGTATGAATTCACCCTAGTTTGTTTTCTTTGCACTTGATTTAAAAAAAACCCTCATTTTTAAATGGCTTTTAGAAACCAAAGGACTCCTTGGTTATGATACTTTATGCATCATCACTTAAAAGTTTTAATTTCTGAAACTTCATTTTATCATGATACCAGGGATATTTTGGTAGATAAAAGTTAAAGAGAATGTACCTATAAACTTATTTCTAAATACAACAAAAAACATAATATATTTTTTCTATGAACATATATTGAGTACCACTTGTATATTGGATATTAATCTTCACTTTACAGTTGATCCTGATTCTTAGAGTGCAGAAATAAAGCAGCCTGAGGTCACTTAACTAGTGAATGAAAGAGGCAAGATTTGAACCTAAACCAGTCAGGTTTTATAGTTTACATATTTTACTTGTCCAAGAATTATTGCTGCTCTTTTACAAGAAAATTATCAGTGAATGCAAATGAATTACATTTCAAGTGAGTAATTTCCGTTCTAGATGGAGCAGCCATGCGGGCTGGAGTACAAACAGGTGATCGGATCATCAAGGTAAGAACTGTTTTGTTTTGTTTTGTTTTTTCCCCTATAATTATATTTTATTAATTTTCATAAACATTTACAGAGATTTTGGG
>NW_006399921.1:5245212-5248960 GCF_000299155.1 Elephantulus edwardii | reverse complement strand
TGTTGCAACCTAGAAGACACAAATTTGACTAACACGTTATAAGTACATGAGTCCAAAAATTATGGAAAAGTAAAAGAAAAGATTCTTTCATTGCAAGGTAAGAACTGTTATAAAATTTATGATACGATTTAAAGATGACATCATATTTGCCTTGTTTGAAAGGTTTTTCATGGAACATACGGACCGGGTGATAGAAATGAGCCTGGAGATAGAATGGCATAATTTTGTACAATCAATGATTTATTCATTGGAAATATTTCCTTAAAAAAATCATAAAAGAAGACTATATACATGTGCTTTATCTGATGCAGTACACAGGAGTCAGACTGACTATATGTATGGAAAGAGACTATGGAAAAGCTCATTATTAGCATTCAAAACAAGGGCAGACACTCACTGTGGAACAGACTATAAATTACTCATGTACAAGTTTATATTCAAGCTGAAGAAATTGAAGAAAAAAATCCACTAGCACTTTGAAAATACAACCTTGAATCTTTCCTACCTGGATTAAAAAACCATCTCAAGAGTGTAATGCAAGGGAGCTCTGGTGGCCCACCAGATACTCTGCTGGAGAAGGAGGAACAATCTCCTCCTGTACCAGTCAGATCTGATTTGATTGTACACACACACAAAAATAATATTTTTTTTAAAAAAAGTATAATGCATCCTATCTCCATACCTTTTCAACCTATATGCAGAACAGATTATCCGGGAGGCTGGGCTCTATGAGGAGAAATGTGGGGTCAGGATTGGTGGACGATTTATCAACAATCTGCGTTATGCGGATGACACAACCCTGCTTGCTGAAACTGAGGAGGACCTGAAGCGCCTGCTGCAGAGTGTCAAGGACTGCAGCCTACAATATGGATTGAGGCTCAATGTCAAGAAGACAAAGATTCTCACCACTGGACCAATCGGCAGCATCAGGATGGATGGTGAAGAGATTGAGATTGTTCACAGCTTTAGTTTGCTTGGCTCCACAGTCAACACTCTTGGCACCAACAGCCAGGAAATTAAAAGACATATTGCCATGGGAAAGTCTGCTGTTAGGGACTTCTCCAAAGTGCTGAAGAGCAGTGGTGTCTCTCTGGAGACTAAGGTGCGTCTGATACAGGCCACGGTCTTTGCAATCACTTGTTATGCATCAGAGAGTTGGACAATGACCAAGGAGGATAGAAGGAGAATTGATGCCTTTGAGCTGTGGTGCTGGAGAAGAGTATTGAGAATACCATGGACTGCTAGGAAAACAAATAGATTTGTCCTGGAGAGGGTTAAACCGGGTGGCTCCTTGGAGGCATGGATTCTGAGGCTCCGTCTAACTTACTTTGGACATGTAGTGAGGAGAGACCGGTCCTTAGAGAGGGACATCATGTTTGGGAGGGTGGAGGGACAGCGCAGGAGAAGAAGGCCCTCTATGAGGTGGATTGATTCAGTGACTGGGATAATTGGGATGGGAGTGTCGGAGACAGTGCGATTGGCACAGGACAGAGCGGAGTTTAGGGCTGTTGTACATAGGGTCGCTATGAGTCGCAGGTGACTCGACGGCACATAACAACAACAACAACATAATGCATTGAACACTGATGATCTAATGCATTGAACACTGATGATCTAAGACCAGATGATTTATGGGATGATATCAAGGTTGTCATCCATGGAGAAAGCAGAAAGTCATTACAAAGACAGAGGTGAAAGAAAAAACCAAAATGATTTTCAGCAGAGACCTCTAAAACCTGCATCAGAACAGAAAGAGGCCAAAACAAAGTGAAGAAATCCTGAAGTAAGAGACATGAACAAGATTTCAAAGAGGATCTTGAGAAGATGAAGTGAAGTATTACAACAAAATATAACTCCCATGCCAGGAACTGGAGTTAGAAAACCAAAGAGGAAGAACATGCTTAGTTTTTCTCAAGTTGAAATAACTGACAAATAAATTCAAGCCTTGTATTGTAATAATGAAAAATTCTACTGGTAAAATCTTGGATAATACAGGAATCATCAAAAGAAGATGTAAGGAAAACAGAGTCACTCTACCAAAAAGAATTGGCTGAAAGGAAACCGTTTCAGAAAGTAGCATATGATCCAGAACCAGTGATAATGAATGAGGACATTCAAGCTGTTGTGATGGCATTGGCAAAAAATACTCCCAGGACTGATAGAATACCAACTGAGGTGTTTCAGCAAAATGGATGCAGCCTTGAATGTGCTCATTAATTTGTGCCAAGAAATTTGCTAAGGAAGACCTGGCCAACTGACTAGAAGACATCCATATTTGTTCCCATTCCAAAAAATGGTAAACAATTAGAAAGTAGAAATTATTGAAAAATATCATTAATATCACATGCAAGTAAAATCTTACTGAAACTGATTTTAAAATGGCTAGAATAATAAATAGATAGGGAGTTTCCAGAAATTAGTGCTGGATTCAGAAGAAGCCATGGAACAAAGGATATCTTGGCTGATATCAGATTTTGTTGAAAGCAGAGAATACCAGAAAGATGTTTACTGCTGTTTCATTTATTATATAAAGACATTTGACTGTGTGGATCAAAATAAATTATAGATAATATTGAGTAAGAATCTCAGAATACTTAATGTGCTTATGAGAAACTAAGAAGTAGGTGTGCATGCAGGACAAGGGAACACTGCATGATTTAAAATAAAGAATGATGTGCATCAAGATTATATCCTTTCTTCATACCTAGTCAATCTGTGTTCTGAGTAAATCATTTAAGAAATTGTATTATATAAAGAAGAATATGACATCAGGATTGGAAGAAGACTCATCAAGTGCCTACACTGTGCAGATAACACAACCTTGCTTGCAGAAAATTAAGAAGACGAATTAATGGAGAAGATCAACAGTCTTCATCTTGGTTTATGTCTAACATCAAGAAGAAAAAGAAATGCTCACCACTGAACCAATATACAGTGTCACGTTAAAAGGACAAAAGGCTGAAGTTGTCAACAATTTCCTCTTGCTTGGACCCATAGCTAGCACCCATGGTAGCAAGCAAAAGGCATGTTTTATTGAAGAAAAAAAAATCTGCTGTTAAGGGCCTCACCAGAGTGCTAAAGAGCAATGATATTAAAGTCTAAGACGTGCCTGATGCAAGCCATGATATTTTTTTATTGTTTCCTGTGCATCTGAATAGAGAATAAGGGTGAGTAACTGGACAGTAATGAGTGACAGAAGAGGAATTAATGCCTTGAATTGTGGTATTGGGAAAGAGTACTTAATACCCCGTGGATGGCCATAAGAACAAATAAGTCTGTCTTGGAGAAAGTGCAGCCAGGTCTTTCCTTAGAAGCAGGAGGGTAAAATTTCATCTCATATACTTTGGGCATGTTGTCCAGGAGAGGCCAGCCCTTGGAAAAAGACATCATGCTGACAAGAGTAAAGGATCAAGAAAAGAGAGGAAGACCGTCAAGAAGATGGATTGAAACAGTGAAACAATGGGTTTGCATGTGTCAGAGATTGTGAGCATGTTGCAAGATAGGGGCAAGGTTCAGAGCTGTTGTTCATAGGGTCTCTGTGAGTCCTAGTTGACTGGAAGGCACCTAACAAGGACAACTCTGCAATGGATGTATTGATTCTTAAAAATTTAGGGGAGCTCTGGTGGCTAGTGGCAAGGAGCTGCAACTACAATCCCAGAGACACACGGCTCTGCCGGGAAAAGGAGGGACAATCTCCTCCTGTACCAGTCAGATCTGATTTGACGGTACACTCACACACACACACACA
>NW_006399921.1:5235231-5245112 GCF_000299155.1 Elephantulus edwardii | reverse complement strand
AAAAAAAAAAATTAAAAAAAAATTTATTTCATTTGTCTTAAAATTAATTTAACGCTTTACTGAAGAACATAATAAATGAATTTAATAAATAGAATTATGTTGCACCTGGGTAGGAAAATAACTCACTGTTGTGAGTTATACCCTTTCACTCCAAAATAATTTCTTAGTAAAAAATTCCCATCAAATTATACTAACAAAATGTGTTATTGTTGTTGTGTATTGACAATTCACAACCAATGCATTGCTCACCCTTTGGCTGGTTTTCAGAGACAATAAATTGTGTGGGAGATAGCCGAACCTTCTCCCTCTGAGCAGCTGGTGGATTCAAACCACGTGCCTTTGAGATTGCACTGCAGCTTCTTACCACTAGGCCATCGATAGAATGTAGGAAATATGTTGTTACTGTCAAACTGATTATTCTTCCAGGTTAACTTTACAAAGGAATAACAATAGCTAAAGGAAAAAAAAAGTTTTTATATAAATGTTAGTGTGCTGGTGGTATGGTCTGTAGCAAGTTGCATCACTAACCCAAAGGCCATGTCTCTGGTGTTTTTCCCAGTAACTTCTTCAGATAATGTTGAACATCTTCTTTTGCACTTTATATAGCCTTGGAAACCCATGGTGGATCGATATGAGAAACTGGCTCGATGGCTGAAGTTTTTATTTTGATATATGAGGGGAGACAGTAGGATTAATTAAAAGCATGCTACTCTAATCTAGATTTAGATTTACTAGTAGTTCATATAGTTCAGAAAGAATACTTGAATTCAGATTAGTAAGAGTGAATGGGTTGGTCAGTCATTACTTTTTAGACAATGTACTTACTTAATCACTTAAAATAAAATTTTTATTAAGAAAAAGCCACCAAGCATATAGTTTACATACATACACACAATCTGCTGAAAATATTTGAAACTTACAGTATATTATCCTTAATATGTAAGTTGTGCTTACTAATCAAAAAGAAAATAATAGACAAAGTTTTAATTTTTTTAATAATTCTTTGTAATTGAAATTAACTTTAATGACAGTATGTTCAGCCTTATTAATAAGTTTAAAATTATAAGTATTTTTTGTTAGAAATTTAAAAAAATTAAAATACATAAACTGAGAGCTAGATAAATAAATCATAATTCATCTCCAGCTTTTAGGAAGAATGAACTGGGTCTCTACTTTGAAAGATATCCACAGTGCAATGAATATTATGGGTGGTTGTGTTTTTGGGGTTTTTTTAAGAAATAAAAATCAGTTGTTATACTACATATATAAGTGTGCATGCTTAAAAAATGTTTTCAGTTCCATATGACCCAGCTATTTCAGTACTTGGAATATACCCAAAGGAAAATAGAACTGAGACACAAACTAAGATTTGTATATCAATGTTCATAGCAGCATTATTCACAATAGTAGGAAAATAGAAACAACCCAAATGTCTTTCAACAAACAAATGGATTGAAAAATTGGTGTACCTACACATAATAGACTACTACGTAGCAGGCAGGAGCAACAATTTTCAGAAATACTATATAACGTGAAAGAGGCTAGAGACCATTATGATGAGTGAAATAATTCCATCTCATAAGAACAAATTCTGTGTAAAACCATTGTAAAAAATAGAAGGATAACTAGTAAGATGTGAATAAAAGTCCAGAGGGGGAAGTGGAGTGGGTAGGAGGGCTGAGATTACAGTGGGGGTGAAATCACAGCGTTGCCGAGTTTGGTGAGCAGAGGGAGAGGGTGAAGGAATTAGGAAAGACCCAGTGTGGACCTACAAAGGTGGGGTGATAGTAGGTGATGGTTTTATAAAACACAATACATGGAAAAGATCATATGAAACACATTGTATATAAATGAAACAGTGTATACTAATTTTGTATACAAACCAATATAAAATTATAAAAAATTAAAAGTGTTTCCAAGATTAAACAATGGTTAACCATGAATGCACTTGTACTGAAACTTTAAAAATTAGTATTTATACCACAAGGGAGTAAAAATTAATAAATAGATAATTTGCTGGAAGGGAAAGGCAATACACAATAGAGTTGACTATATATTGTAATTCATTACATTTATCAGTGATAATGTTATAAAAAAGTATAAATGATTTTATGAGGATTCATTATGACTTGTAAACCTTCAGTCAAATAAAAATAAATTTAAAATTGTATTATTTGCATTAGAGAAAGAAATATTAGATCCATGCTTCCTGTTTTTACTTGTTTGGTTTAGTAGAGGCTTTAGATAGCATTTCCTACATTTTTTCTGCCTAAAAATTACTTTTTTAGTGTTATGTTCATTATTAAAAACTGAGAGAAAATTGAGCATAGTTGTGAAAATAGCATTTAATATTTTATCTTTTTTGTGTGATTTTGGCACATCTGTAACTTAGTAATTAAAACACTTTTTCTTTGCAAGAGTCCTTAATTGTGATGGATTTGTACATCTATATAGTGTGTTGTCATTTTTTATAATGAATGTATCTGCATGTTTGTGTATGTCTGTACAGTTTTGTACATATATGTACACACAAAAATGTAGCTCAGTCTACTGTGTTATTGATTGTATTATGACTGATAATTCTGGAAATCAGTTTATCTATTTGTCCCATTTGAACATATTACGATAAACAGTGTTTTCATTTGCTTACAGGTGAATGGAACCCTGGTGACTCATTCAAACCATTTGGAGGTGGTGAAGCTAATCAAATGTAGGTGAATGTTACCTTCAATTATAGTTGTTTTCTCTAACTCTTTTGTTTGTTTTCACTAACTTTTATTATTATTATTAATTTCAGTGAACATTTACAGAGATTTTGAATTTCCATTCATTCATTGTTGCACTTCCCCCCCCCCATTTGCTCTTCTCTTTGAAAAGAAAAATTCCTTCAGTGGTATACAATTCCCCTGCACCCCTCCACCCCCACCCCGAGTATACTTCACTCTGCAATCTTCATTCCGGACTCTTAGGATAATCATAATGCCCTATAATATATTGCTTTTAAACTGTTCTCTCCCTCATCCATTTTCTATAACTCTTAATGACAAAATCAGCAGATTTTGTATGTGATGAGTCAGATTGTCAATACGTAGGCTGTGTACCTAACTTGGAGAGGACTGATTGGTAGTTTCAGATGCTCAGCTGACAACTGTAAGGTTGGAAGTTCGAACCCACCACTCCCAGGAGATATATGTGGCAGTCAGCTTCTATAAACTTAGAGTCTTTCAAACTCTGTGAGGCCTTTCTGTCCAATCCTGTAAAGTTTGTTTTAGTCAAAATTGACCTAACATCAATAATACAGTCAACTAAACCCTTTCAACATAGGGTAAAAGCAGTCATAAATAATATGTAAATTATAGACATAGCTATTCCAGTAACATTTTATTTAAAAAAATTTTGTGGGCTGGATTGAATTTATTGCTGACCCATGGATTAATAAGAGTATCTGATGTGAATGTTACTAGTTTACAAATAACCATCTGCAACTCTAGATATGTAACTTATTATCATGTGTGTCTTTCTTAGTAATATTTAAATCATATATTTCTTAATATTAAATTAATACATGTGAAAGATGCGTAAGTTACCTGGGAGAAAGAGAAGAATGTAAACCTAGATGCAATGATCTGATGAATTAAAATGAAACTTTAAAACCCCCAAATACCTCATTTAGCAGTTATTTTTCCCTTAGACAAATAAATGATTAAATAATCTAAGAGAGTGATATTCTTTTGGAAATCTCCAGCATTAACAATTTATGATATTTTTCAATAGAATTTCACAGTAGAATGCAAATAAGAAAGAACTCTTTGTTGCCAAGCAGAATCACTACAGCTTTACCTAATCCAATTTCTTCTCATTGAGTGGACATCTTTAAAATAGATTCAGTCAACTGAGTTGTTCCTTGACCTTCTTATTTCTTAAGTTAAACAAGGCTAAATTCCTTTAACTTTTCATCAGAGGACCAGTGATCCTCTTTGATCATAACTTTAAACCTTAGAACATCTTTAAAAGAAATAGGACAATCAAAATTAGATTTCCTATTTAAATAAATGTACTTACTTAGTTAATGAAATTTTGATGTATTTTTTATATGCTGCTGCTGATTGCCTTCGAGTTAAGCATGACGCATAGCAACACTATGAATAACAGAAATAATAAGGACTTGTCTGATGTCCTAACTATTGCAGAATACAAAAAGTAAGATTATTTTTTTAGCTTTCTGGGTTATGTTTTTAATTCATCTCATTATAAAGTTTACTTTAAAAATTGCTTTCTAGGACTATAGCAATTATTTTTCTTCAGTAGTTAGAAACTAGCTAAAACCCTGAAGTAATTAAAAAATCAGGCACACTCACTGCTGTGAAATTATTCTGACACACACATCAACTCTATAAGACAGAGTTTCTGGGGCTGCGAGTCTATGGAACACACTGGCTTTTCCTGCTCCTGGGCAGCAGCTTGTGGGTTTGAATTACCCAGCTTTTGGTTACAGCCCAACCCTTAGCCCCCTGCATCACCGGTTCTGAGTGTATAAAACCAAGTACACATTTCACATGCCTAAATCATGGGTACTAAAAAAAGAACTCTTTTATGTCCTGTTTTTTATATGCATGAAGAATATATATCACAAAGAATAAATGTCATTTAAACGCAAAGCCGTCTAGAAAGTTGTGAAGAAAAGAAAAGCTAGGAAACTATTGGAATCCAGCACATGAGCAAATGATCTGTGTCATTTCATCTTGAAATGTGATGATTTTTGGAACATATTCTAAAAATTAAACATAGCCATTAATGTATAGTTGATATTAACTCTTAAAAAATATCTTGTTTTTGTTATTAACTAATGTAAGTAGTAATTTGCTGTCAGAAAAAAGACTTTTTTTTTAAAAAAAAAAGATCTTTAGGGCAAGTACAAAAGGCAGATTATAAATGGATTTTTTTTTTCTCGTAGTAGCTGGTGAGACTTGCCTCACATAAGTGGATGTCTTGGGACTTTCACAGATTAAGTAGGGAAATGCTGAAAAATGTTTCTTGACAATGCACTTTTTCTTCCTCCCCCTTTTCCCATCTTTCTCTTCCCCCAAGCTGGTTCCTATGTAGCTCTCACTGTTCAGGGACGCCCACCTGGGTCGCCCCAGATTCCACTAGCTGATCCTGAAGTCGAGCCGGCAGTCATTGGACATATGTCTCCCATTATGACATCCCCTCATTCACCTGGAGCATCTGGAAACATGGAGAGAATCACTAGTCCTGTGCTTATGGGGGTAAGAGAATACTTCTTATTAAATGCTCAATAGCATTATGAATGCTTTTATATTAAGGGTTTTGAAGTCTTAGTTGATAAACAAAGTTCAATATTTTGTAAAATAATTTACTAGTAAAAAAATTCCATAGAAGTTTAAAATTATTTTAATTAGAGAATTGGGATAGCAGATTTAATTCAGCAAATACAAAACACTGTACATAGAACAATGCACCAACCATGAGAATGGGCAGAAAGTTGTGCTGTCAGCTCGGGGGAGGGGGTTCAAATCCACCAGCCATTCCACAGGAGAAAGAAGGAAACTCTCCTCCGCTGTGGTGTATAGCATCTGAAAACCCACTGGAGGGTCAGCTATTAGTCAGTTGAGTGGACAGCTGTCAGTTGATGTTTATAGGGTTTTTTTTTTCCTCCAGTGTATTTCATAGGCATTTAGAATGTATGTTCTAAGAGAACAAGTACTACTTCTTGTTTTTGTGTTTACTATTGTATGTATCTTCAATGCCTAAAATATTGATTAGTGTATGATTGCCACTTAATAGCCTTTTTTGACTGAATTTTAATCAAAAATATACAAGTTGTATTGACACAAGGACTGTAACAATGGGCTCAGCTGTATCAGAGATGTGGGAGTAGCACAGGATAGGACAAAGTTCAGATCTGTTGTTTTTAGGGTTATTATGAGTCATGGTCAATTTGTGCCTAATAAGAACAGTAGCATATTAAAGGCAGAATGTAGACATTATAAGAAAAAAAATACTAAGGAATTGGAGGAATATAGATTAGTTGTGATAAAGAAGAACTTTATAGAAAGTTACTATTTGAAGTGAGATTGGAAAGCAGATAACATTTAAGGGATGGAGATGAAACAAAAGCAACCCAACTCGACGAATAAAACAGTCCAGAATAGAGCCAAGCAAGCACAAAGTATTTTGGGGAAGTAGCAAGCATTCTTCTTTGGTTCCTGTAAATTGTGCTTATTAATGATGTCAAGGGAGATGAGACTGGAAAAATTAGATTGACTCTCTTGGAAAATCATGTTTTGCATGTAATTAGATCAGCAGACTTCATTAATATTGTGGCGTTTTTATAGCAAGAAAGTGATGGTATCATGACATGGTTTTAGGAAGACTCATTTAGTAAAAGGGAGCTCTGGTGCCTGGCCCACAGTGAGCTGTGCCACTGCTCACCCAGAAGCCACACACACTTTTCTGGCATTTTGGATCCACCAGCCCCCCAACAGGAGAAGGATAAGTCATCTCCTGTGGAATTTAAAGCTGACTTGACAGCATTAGGTTTGTATTAAGTTTAAATGTGGTAAATAAAACTAAATTAGGCTTTTGAAACAAGGGGGAAATGAATTACACATCTGTCTTCGTATTTCAAGTAGAAATTGCTGGGAATTTGAAACCTGCTTTGAAGTTGATAATGAAGATTTAAGCAGTAAAAGTATAAAATATTATACTATTTTTGGTTTTTTTTCATGTTTTAAATTTAAAATTACAATACTTAATGGCAACTTCATTTCTTATATATGTGTACACAATGGTTACTCCAACTATGAACAATATTGTTATTTTGAACGCAGTTTAATAAAATACAGGAACAGATAATTCTCTGTACTCTTATTTATATCTTTATGATTAATTGTTTAAAAATATGTCTTCATTACTCTCAGGAATAAAGAAAGTAAAGAAAGGTGTTGGAAATTGGCACTGAGACAATGTTTTAGATTTTTGTTTTTGTATTTATTTTAGCTTTCACTCTTCTGGTATTGGTTATTGTTTATGTTTTTAAAATCTTCTTCTAGGAGGAAAACAATGTGGTTCATAATCAGAAAGTAGAAATTCTGAGAAAAATGTTACAGAAAGAACAGGAGCGACTTCAGGTACTAAACTAGAAATGGGATTTTTCATAGGTCAGTAAAAATGTGACTGGGCATAGTTAAGTACTTATCTGAATTACAGTCAAGCATTATTAAAGTCATTGTTCTAATTTACTTCTTTTAAAATTTTATTTTGTTGGTTTTGAGCATGTATGCAGCCAACTATGTATCAGTTCAGCAATTTTCACATGTATAGTCGCTATGATTGCTCCTTGGGGTTGCATAGCCATTCTCACCCTCCTATTCTGAATTGTTCTTTCCTCATTAACATGCCTCCTAAGGTTCTGAGTTGGTTCTGACTTGAACAAGATAGATAGATAGATAGACGGAAAGACAGACAGACAGACGGACAAATACTTACTAGATAAAATCTTTACAACTAAAAAATCAGGAATACATTCCAAAGGTGTCTTAAAACCCAAAAGTTGATAATTTCTTTAGAGGTTATCTCAAAGCAGTAGCTTTAAGCGTTCTAGCCCCCTTAGCTCCAGAAAGTCATAAGTTCTTGAGAATTTGAATATTTATGGAGTTTGAAAACATAATGCTTAGTGAAATAAGTCAATCACAAAAGAACATGACCAAATAAAATGACTTATTGAAAAAAGATGAGGAAAGGCAAATATATAGAGACTAATGTGTGTAAGTGGATATGAGGAGTAGGGAGGAGAGAAGAAAGGGAGTTTAATTGTGATGAAAATATCAGTTTGATTAAGAGTAAGAGTGAAAGCCAGCTGCTGTCAATCATTTGCACATCTGTGAAATGTTGAATTGGCAAAAATTATGTAATTGATATTTTAAAACAACTATCCAATAAAAGAGTTAACTTCTGAAGCTGCTCTTCTTATTAACCAAAAGCTTCACGGAATTTAATTCTTGGTTTGGAAATTTAGGGTAATGCTTTTATGAGACATCCCAATTAAATGATCCAATAACATAGTAGTTTCTGTCTACTTTCTAGTTTGTTGCATAGGACCTGGGATCTTAAAAGCTAGCAAGTGGCCATCTAAGGCTTGATAATTGGTCTTTATTTTCCTGATGCAATAAAGAAAGAAGAATTGAGAATAGGAGGAGGATTTGGAATGTATGGCTACTTGCCTTCATAAACAGCTGCCTCCTTTACCAGACGAGAAGAACTGGATGGTTCTTGGCTACCATTACTGAACATTTTAATTGAGGACTGTAGAAGAATCTTATCAAAAGATAAAGAGCTGTTAACTCTTTTATTGAAAGGATACTTTATATGTTAATAGTATGGATTTCTCCTCCCCCTATATTTTGTTATATAAGTAAGTGATTCTCAAAATACTTTTAAAACTTTTCAGTTACTACAGGAAGATTACAACCGGACACCTGCCCAGAGATTGCTGAAAGAGATCCAGGAGGCCAAGAAGCACATTCCTCAGCTGCAGGAGCAGTTATCCAAAGCCACAGGCTCTGCTCAGGTAGCATCATTGTTTTTCTGAGAATATGCCGGAGAATGCTTCGGATGCCTTTAAAAAAGTTCTTTTTTATAGCATAGGACAACAGGATGTCCTGTGTAGGATGTTACAGAAATAATGATGAAAAGAAATGTGGCCTTCTGGTTGGTTGTTTGTTCATGTTATCTTTGTTCCATAAAAATTTAAAAAACAATTGAGTACTTTTGCTTTGATGTGACAAACTACTAAAAAAATTTAGATCCTTCTGTTAACATTTTTTTTTAATTTCATTCTACCATTTTGAAACGGTAACAATTGATATGCTTTTAAGTAGTGATTTAATATGTTACTGAATGGTAGGTGAGCTCTTAATATTCACAACCACTCTGATAGTAAATTTTGCTTTTCAATCTACTTTATATATAAATATGAGAAAGCTTAGATCATAGAACTTGTTCAGAATTATATAACTGAAACCCAATCTGATGATTTCAAATGACTCACATTATTTATGACTTTATTTTTACTTTACTTTTAAATATATAGATATAAATTATGGAGATAATGGTCTCATTACAAAAAAAGTTTATTATTTGTATGTCAGCCAAATTAATATTACCTGGTCAACCAGGTAACATTCAGACTTGAGACATGAAAAGAAAACTTAGATGTAAAGTTCTTTAAAGTTAAATGGACAGATATCTTTATTGCATTTTTTAAATGAGTGAAAAGCTCTTTTGTCCCTGTTTTTATCTTAGGTTTGGAATTGAAAACATATATATAGAACTAAAAGGATTTTTTTTATCATCAATATAATCTGATTATTTTAAAGTATTGGGTAATGATGTGCAAAGTCCAACGGTGATTGATTTTATAAAACATACATGGGAATGATTGTATTAAACATAATATTAATGAAGAATAGTGTGAAACACAATATATATGAACTTTGTGAGCAAACAAATATAAAATTTAAAATAATTGCAGTATGATTGAGAAAATTAGAGTGGAGAGTAATTTCTGTAAGGCCACTTAGTATATAAATCATCCCGACTTCCTGATTTGTTGTACTTTTCATTACTCATAATATATTAATTTGTCTCATAACTTTAAGTTTCATAAGTTTGGAGAATTTTTTTCAGTGAAAAGACAAGGAAAAATGGGGTTGCCTTTATAGTAAAAAAAGTAATTTCTAGATCCATCTTGAAGTACAACATTGTGAGTGACAGGATTATATATCCATACGCTTACAAGGAAGCCCAGTAAATACCACTATCATTCAGATATATGCACCAACAACCAGAGCCAAAGAAGA
>NW_006399921.1:5216367-5232949 GCF_000299155.1 Elephantulus edwardii | reverse complement strand
GGAGGGACAGCGCAGGAGGGGAAGACCCTCTATGAGATGGATTGATTCAGTGACTGCGGTAATCGGGATGGGTGTGTCAGAGGCGGTGCGGTTGGCGCAGGATAGAGCAGAGTTTAGGGCTGTTGTGCATAGGGTCTCTATGAGTCGGAAACGACTTGACTGCCCATAACAACAACAACATGTGAACAGTTAAAAATAACATTTTTACCTTGTTTAAAGAGTAAAAATGTGGTTTCTAAGGAAATACAAAGGGAGCTTTGATATCTTAGTGGTAAGAAGTTGTGCTGCAGTCCCAAATGCATGTAATTGGAATCCATCAGCTGCTCCACAGAAGCTTGGAAAGTCTCCTCTCTATTAACTGCCTCTGAAAACCTGCTAGAGGGCCAGCACTGGACTGGTTCTGAACCCACAGCACACAACAGCAATGTAAAACCAGGGATTTCTGGTGGTTAGGAGGAGAGATGGGTAATCTCCTCCTGTGCCGTTTACTGCCTCTGAAAACCCACTGGAGGGTCAGCTGTGAGTTGGTTCATAAACGATGGCACATAACAACAACAGTGTAAAACCATGAAACCTGAAGTCAGTGCACTGCTAACCCAAAGGCTGAGTCTCGGTCTGCTAGCAGCACGGCTCCCAAGGAACCAGATGTGCAATCTCCTCCTGTGCAATTTTCTGCCTGAGAAATCCAGTGGTTGGTCATAAATGACAAAGACAGACACAGACAGTGAAACCAAGGAGCCCTGCTAGCACAGTGGTTAAGCGCCCCACTTCTAACCCAGAGATCAGTATTTGAACTCACCACTTGCTCCACAGGAATAAGATGAAACATTCTGCTATTGCAAGGATTTACCACCTTACCAAGAG
This sequence comes from Elephantulus edwardii, assembly GCF_000299155.1. NCBI lineage: Eukaryota > Metazoa > Chordata > Mammalia > Macroscelidea > Macroscelididae > Elephantulus > Elephantulus edwardii. The sequence goes on along the minus strand of NW_006399921.1, from coordinate 5,232,085 downwards.
GCCATTCAACTCTGTCCTATAGGATCTCTGAGTCTGAAATGATGCAAAGGCAGTATGTGTATGTTTGTTTTGGTCAAAAAGCTTCCAATAATTTATGTTGTAGCATTATATCCCTACATGGTTAGTTTATTGAAATTCTGAATTGTTGGAAGGCGCTTAAACTGGAAGTTATAGCATAAGAACCTTAAGGAATAAAGACTAGTTGTTGTTGTTGTTATGTGCCGTCGAGTCGTTGGTGACTCATAGCAACCCTTATTATTATTATTCCTTATTATTAAGGAATAAAGACTAATAGGAGATAAAAAGTACATGAAATAGTAAATGGCTTTATATTTTTGTTATTCTTAGAAGTTTCAACTTGGCTTCTCTTTACTAAAATAGCAGTTATTCTGCCTTTTAAAGTTCATGTCCTTTTAGAACTTATGCTTTTTACCTTTAGAACCTTACGTTTTCTTGACTGGACCAGAATGTCCAACTTTTAACAGTCTCCATTTAAATTGTGGTATGACTCAATTTCTTGATGCAGTTTGTAATAGCAAGTGCTTATTTATTTTAATGCATTTATGTTCTTCACATCTGTTTCAGGATGGAGCTGTATTTATGCCTTCTAAGCCTTTATGCGACTCACTGCCAGTCAGCGAGGTGGAAGCAGATTCTGGCGATGGCCTGAGCAGACTTGACTCTAGCAGTGGAGATGGCTCGCGGCCCAGTAGTGACAATGCAGATGTAAGCACCACATGTTGTGGATCTTTATCTCCATGTATTCTTTCTAATAGCCACTTTCCAGATACTGTGTTGTTGTTGTTGATTGCCATTGAGTTGAGCACGACTCATTGCGACCTTATAAATCAAAGGCCTGAAGCCTTTCTATTAATAGAGACCATATGAACAAAAGTCCTGAAGTCTTTCTATAACTATTGTAATTTACCAAAGTTCTTGGAGTTTCCAGAGGCATGTGGTTTAGGAAGTGGATGCCACTTCTGCTTCCAAACCTGAATCAATCTGGAAGTTCCACCAAACACTGCCCACAATGGGTAGCCATTATGGTGTTTGGCACACTTATGGCATAGTTGTTCTATTATGGCATTTGAGATTCCAATGTCACAAGGTTCAATGTCACAGCAAACCTAGCTACTAAGATAGGCAAATTAAAGAAAATATTACTTATTATTTTGAATTCATCTTTAATGTAGCAATTTGATGAGCAGAAACTCTAGACACTGCATATGAGCTTTTAATACCAGAGTTGACTTTTTGCCTTGAATACCCATTGGCAAATGTTTCTTTTGAAGGAGTGGAATTTCCCATCAGGCATCTTCTTTGTGGGTAGAGACGTTAATAATGTCATTGCTTCTTACGAACTGAGAGGCCAAGCGTTGATATCTTTAAGAGCATGTTAATATTTCATTTGTGGTCAGAATGACTCAGGCTTGAATCATGAGACACTTTGTCATTAAAAAGAGGAAAAGCCTTAGTCCTGCTAGATAGACTACAGTTAATGAACCTTGATTAACCCAAAAACTGCCAAGTGAGCATGAGTATTTGTCAAGAAAGTGATAAAAAAGCATTTCAAATTGAATATGATGCAGAATTTTTGTCATAGGAATAATTAAAATTGAGTTCAGTGTTACTTACTTGGTAGTACTTTTAATTAGTATGCAGAGACAGCAATAATAACTTGAAAATAAATCAGCCTTTTTTTACAGTGATGAGGGAAGTAGTCCAGACCAGTTATTTTTAAAATGTAGCCCATGAAATTGATTTAGTAGGTTGGGCCCAGTTAAAAAAATACACAGACTTGAATGGGAAACGTGAGTGCTTTGCACACAGAAAAGGAAAAGGGTTACTTTTCTTTCTAACTTCTGTTTATTTTCAGATAATAGTATATTGGATAACAGTGTAAAATGTATTTTGTATTGAAGATTTTAGAAACGGGTTGAAAGCCACTGGCATAAGCCATGAGAGCTCTGGCAGCCTAGTCTGTAGACAGTTGAGCTTCCAGCCTAAAGGTGGGCAGTTTGAATCCATCAATGGCTCCAAAGGAGAAAGATGAGCATTCTCCTTCCATGTGATTTACAGCCTCCAAAAATCTCCTTGAGGATTGGCTATGAGTCATTTCTGATTAGACAGCAATGAGGGAACTTTGAGGAGTGAGCCATCATTCAGGTGAGTTTTTAAGGTTTAGCCCCAGTGACATGGTTCCTCATGCAAGGAGAGTGGGAAATGGTGAATGAGTAGCTAAAGGTTTTAATGGAGAATGTCAATTTTGCCTCAAGAAGAAAAAAAAAATTATAGCTAACATACATTGGGCGTATATGCTGAACTATAATAAATGTTTGACATTCCTTAGTTAATTCTCAAAACAGACTTAAGAAGTTGCATTATTAGTATTTTAAGTTTATGAAAGACAAAAACAGAAGCTAAAAGGGAATTGACTCACTGCCGATTACTTAGACAAAAATGATCACCATCTCCTAGCTCCAGAGTACTGGTGCCCTAAATACAACAGCAGGCACTAAGGCATGAAAAGGTACAACAGTTTGACGTTGTGGTATATTATGGTTATGGATAAAAATGACCAAGATTACATTAAAAACAAAGCTTTGGCGCCATGTCACGTAAAGATTCCGATTGTTCTGACAGTAGTGCTTTTGGGAGTCCTTACACTCATTTTTGGTTTGGTGCGTCTTTGTGGCTAGTCTCTGTGGTTAGCAGTGCCTTGACAGCACAGGGACTGCCTAATTGACCTTTATGTTCCACGGCTTGGCTTTTTATGTGAATTTAGATTTAGGGATATGAATGACAAGTTTGTAAGGATTGTTACAGTCAAATCTATTTCTTAGATACATTCCCCAGCAGTAATAGCAAAGTTCAGCAAATCATAAAACTGCTGGCAAGGTTTATGGAGAGATTAGAACCCTAATTCACTGCTGGTGGGAGTGTAAAATGATGAAACCACTGTGCAAGGTGGTTTGATACTTTTTTAAAAAGTTGGAAATAAAAATATCATTTGACCCACCAATTCCACTTCTAGGAGTATACCCTAAAGAAGCCCGAGCTACCACCCAGACAGATATATGTACACCCATGTTTATTGCTGTTATTTACAACAGCAAAGAGATGGAAGCACCCCAAGTGCCCATTAGCAAATGAACAAATAGAAAAACTATGGACCCTTGATGAGATGTATTGATTCAATGACTAGGGTAATGGGGGTAGGTGTGTCAGAGACAATAAGATTGGCACAGGATAGACCTGGGTTAAGAGCTGTTGTACATAGGGTTGTTATGAATTGTAAGTGACTCAACAGTGCAGCACTGAAAAACTAAGAACTTGTAAAATATTATACAACATGGGTGACATTATGTCCCTGGAGGACATTATGCTGAGTGAAAAATCTCAGTCACAAAAGGATATATATACTGCATAACACCACTGTTACAATACAGGACAGATGGGGGTTGGGGGACAACCAGGAAAAGAGTGGGCAGATAATGAACACGGCACTGGAACAGATGAAAGAAAGAACTGTTTATGGGGGCAGAGATTGTATAACAATGAAAGACTTTTTCTTTTACTTTTCAAAGAAAAGAGTGAACGGTGGTGGAGGTTGGGCAGGGAAAAAAGTGTAACAATGAATGAATGGAAATCCAAAGTCTCTAAACTTTCATTAAAATTAATTAATTAAAAAAAAGAATGAAAGGACTGGTTAAAAGGAATATATGATTGCATATTTATGACACCAGTCCAGAATAGGAAGTACGTTGTAACAGTGAATAAATGAAAACCCAGCTTTTCTGTAAAATCACAATTAAAAGGAAAGATACATTTCTAATTAAAACTTGTATTGGTGAGTGGAGAATCGAGCATTCCGGTGCAGTAAGACTGCTTGCCATATAATTGGTGTTTAATAAGAAAGAACACCAAAATGAGCAAATTGGAGAATAAGTAAAAGTTTTGATTATTCATTTTGCATGCAGAGGAGAGGGACAATCAGACTTACCTGTTTATAAGAAACATGTCATTGTGAAAAACGAATTAGGGTAAAGAAAGATGGCTGTAAGAGAAAACTGCTTGGCTTAACAGATACTTAACAAATATATATTGAGTGACTACTGGTTATCATGTACTCAGTACCTGCATTTAGTTAAAGACTGTACTTAATGCTTTACAGATAATCTTTACAGATTTTCCTAACATTTAATGTGATGAAGCAAAAGCACCATTTTAGAGATGAGGAAACTGAGGCCAGATGAATAAAAGAGCATTGTAGAAGTCCAGCTGAGAAATGGTGAAGCCCAAACTAGGATCTCTGATGAGCTCATGACAAACAGGTTTAATCCTTAAAAGTGTCTTTTGAGACAAAAAATTTAGTGCTTTTTGTTGATAGATTTCCATGTTTGTTTCATTTGTAGTATATTGAGTTCATAGGAAGCCTTTTCCTTATCTTTAGAATCAACACTTTTCAGCATTTCTTACTCATGACCTCCTGGTGGTGATGATCGTTGTTTGTTGTTGTTATGTGCCATCGAGTCTCTTGTGACTCATAGCGACCCTATGTACAAGAACCATAAATCCTGCTCTATCCTGTGCCAACCTCACTGTCTCTGAAACACCTACTCCTGTTACCCCAGTCACTGAATCGATCCATCTCATCGAGAGTCCTCCACTCTTGCACCCTCCCAAACCTGATGTTCCTCTCAAAGGGCTGGTCCCTCCCATGTCACATGCCCAAAGTATGTCAGATGTAGCTTCAGAATCCTTGCCTTCAAGGAGAAGCCCAGTTTTACCCTCTCTAGGATGAACCTGTTCTCCTAACAGTACATGGTATATTCAACACTCTTCTCTAGCACCACAGCTCAAAGGCATCGTTTTATCTTTGTAGAAAAACAAAGCAGTGCCTACTTTTGCTTTCCATGGAGAAGGTAATAAATGCCAGTTCTCATGAAAGATACAGTTTGATCAGAATACTGCTGAGATCTGATTCTCAATATGTAGCTGATATTGGGAGGAGAGATATTTATTTTGGAAAAATGGAATTGGGGGATGACTTTGTCATATACCTAATCACTGAGTTGTAGTCACTATTAAGAATTGTTTTAATTTATACTTCTCCCTCTGACTTTTCTCTCCCCCTTACAGTTTTTGTGGTAAAGAAACTAAACTATGTCCCATAGAATAACACACATTCTAACTGTATTGTTATGGTGTTTCACATAGTTTTCTGTCCATTTCCTAAAAATTGATAGTTCGATTTCAAGTCTTGATGAGATGAAGGCTTGGCAGTGGTGGCTGTTGTTATTTGCAAGAACACTTCGTGGATGGTACTTGTGCTTTGTATTCCATCATATTAGGGTATGGCTGTCTGGTGATCTGCTTGTTTCTTTAATGTGTTCAGATGATGTCACCCCAATCCCTTCCTTGCAGAATTCTCCATTGAGCTGTCATTTAATGTTTTTGCCTGCCACTGATGACCAAAATTTCTAGGTCTGTTATTTAATAAAGATGAAGATATTGTAATTTTATCATTTTTCTTGCATTTATTAGATGGAATAATCTTATAGAGTTTTTCTCCCTGGCTCTTGTTATGTGTCATCAAGTCGCCTGCGACTCATAGTGACTGTATGTCTAGAGCTTTGAGCCCTGCCCTATCTTGAGCCAGTCTCACTATCTCCAACACACTCACTCCCATTGCCCTAGTTACTGTGTGATCTGGCTCATCCAGGGTCTTCCTCTCCTATGCTATGTCCCTCTACCCTTGCAGCATAATGTCCTTCTCCAAGGACTCGTCCCTCCTGGCCATGTGCCCATAGTATGTGAGACACAGCTTCAAAATCCTTACCTCCAATGAGCAGCTTGGTTTCACCCTCTCCAAGACAGATTTGTTTGTTCTCTTGGTGGTCCATGGTATGTTCAATACTCTTCTCCAGCACCACAACTGAAAGGCAACAATTATTCTTCTGTCATCCCTAGTCATTGTCCAGCTCTGGCTAATAGGTCATACTAAAATATAACTTAATGTGGGAATAAAAAAGAAATACATCTTTCCATTTATATATTTGTTTTCAGAAGAGTTGATATTGTAACAGATTCCAAAGATGAACAGTAAAGGGTCTGAATGTGTGTGTCTGTGTTGAACTAAATTTCACCAGTTGCTTATTGTGTTGTAGTCCATTGCAGCCATTATTCTTTACTTCAGTTGTCCCACTTTGGCTGGTTGAGAGATCCTTTGGTTTATCTTCTGTGTCTTTTTACATCATCTCCTAATATCTTTGATGGTGTCTTGCCTTTTTTTTTGTGTGAGACAAGATTTTATTACCCTTTTTTGCTTTTATTTCTGAGACAGATAATTTCTTCAAGATGGGGTTTGTATTTAAAACTCCTGCATTTTTTACCTGTAGTCAGTTGATATATGTATAGTTAGCATGTATATCCTTTATTGGCATTCCTGTATGCGTCTCTTGTTTCTCATTGCTGTCTACTCTGAAGGATGATTCCAGTTGTTTGAGGTGTTACTGATCTCTCAGTGAAATTTCTTGCATGTCACAGAGTTTATATTCTATGTTAGATTAGTCTGTATTTTAATATTTTTATCAGATCATCAAATTTACTCTACATTTAAGAAAATCTGTATCACAGTTTTCTTGTAAGATGGTAATAAAAAAACAGAAGCTTAATTTTCTGTATGAGTCTAAGTATATTCAATAGCACCTAACTACTACCACCACAAAGTAATACAAAATGCTTGGATAGAAAGAACAATTTGACAAGGAGTGGTTAAAAAAGATGACTAAAGATAGAATTTTATTTTGACACAATAAGTTTGAGATATGTTGTTCTTAAGTGCCGTTGAATTGTGGGTGACTCATAGCGACCCTATGAACGAAAGCCACTTGCATGCATGACTTTTCATCCTTTCTCCAGGTTCATAGGGTTTCCAGAGGCAAGCTGTTCTTGGAAGTGGATGCCACCCCTACTTCCAAGCTTGTTTCAACCGGGGAGCACCACCAAACACTGTCCACCATGGGAAACTGTTATCACATTTGACACATCAGTGTCACAGTGTTCAGATTCACAGCAACCACGAGTTACTGCTGTTCGGCAAGTGGACACACCAGGGCTATATGACCTAGAAGACTGTTTGAACAAAAACAATGACAAACAGGCCTTAGGGCCGCAGATTAGTGACCCACCTTTGGCTTGGTAGCATTGCTCTCTGTCCACTAGGCCAACTGGTCTCTCTCTGTGTTGTTAAGTGCCATCAAGTTGTAGGTGACTCATAGTGACCCTATTAATGAAAGTCCTTGACACTTACATGTGTGACTTTTACCTTTCTCTAGGTTCATAGGGTTTTCAGAGGCAAGCTATTTACAGAAGTCGATGCCACTTTGAAATATAGTAAACTATATCGCAGTGCAATTACTTGGTAAAAAACTAGCTTGTAGGTTTGGATATTAGGTAAAACTGTTTTTTATTTGCATGTTCTGTATTGATTTTTTTAACATAAAATTTTAAAAACCCAGGAGAATAAGTGACTTGTCCAAAGCCAGGAAGAAAGTAGTAGAGTCAAGTATTAGATGAAAGCTATTTAGTAGCTTAAAGATTAAAATGAAATTCAGAACACTGTTCACACTGTTTTCCTTTACCCCTAATTTTTGTGAGCCTGTTGAAATTAACTGGATGTCATTTTTGCCTTAGAGCCCCAGGAGTGGCCTGAAAGAGAGAATTTATCTTGAGGAAAGTCCAGACAAAAGTGAAACCCTTCTGGACACTGTGAGTATGAATCTATGCAGTGACAGTGAGGTTGAATGCTGTTCTTACTCTAAGTGATGATAGACATATCTGATAATTTGAATATTCTTATTAAGTGCTTCTAATATTCTCATCTCCTTTTTTAATTAGACTTATTTAAAATTTTATAAGATTTAAAAAACATTATGTAATGTGTTGATTATTCACAATATAAGTACCACTGAAAAGTCAGAGACTTCTAATCATGTACAAAATAAAAGTCTTTTGGCCACCATATTAAACAATTTTCTGCTTCCCTCTGATTTTTAAAATTTTATTAAAACCTTGGAAGGCTTTTTAAAAGGAGTAGTCAAAGAAGACAAAATCAAGTTTTAAAGATGCAAATACATAGTGTTCAGTATATTAAAGAAGGAAATAGCTACTGCTGTGTATTACTTGGTGTGTAACTTGTAGATCCACTTAATGTAATTTCAGCTATAAAAATCTTGCAGATCATTCTTTCTAGTTCTATCATTTTGCTGAGCTCCCTATCATACTTATTTAACACTCATCAGATTTAAGTTAAACTTAACTCTCTTCTTATCTCTTCTTATTTCACCCCAAATTGATATTTCTCTTAAGGTGGATAGTCTTTTTTTATTTGAGTACTTGTGATTTTCAAACAGATTACACACTTGGGTGAAATAAAATTAAAAGCAAGTTTACAAGAGAAAACGAAAACAAGTCCACGATGTCAAATGTCACCTGAACTTTTTCCCAACTTAATTTAAACCATCTTAAGAATAAACTTGATAAATTGAACACTAATAACTGAAGACCTCAAGGACATTATCCATGAAGAAAGTAAAAGGCCATTAAAGAGTTAAGAAAGAAAGAAAAGACCAGAAAGATGTCAGGAGAAACTCCAAAACTTGGTTTTGAATATAATAGATGGTAAAGCAAAAGGAAGATACCGAAGTGGAGCTTGAGAAGACAAAAGCAAAATATTGTAACAAAATGTGCAAAGACCTGGATTATAAAACAAAAAGAACCAGCTTGGCATTTCTCAAGCAAAAAGAATTGGGGTGGGGGAAATTAAGGATACTGAAGGATTCTGTGAGCAAAATGTTGAAAGGCAGGAACCATAAAAAAAAAAAAGAAGAAGGAATACACAGTCACAGTATCAAAAGGAATTGTTTGATGGAACCGTTTCAGGACATAACATATGATCACAAGCTAGTGGTATTAAAGGAAGTTGTCCAAGCTGCACTGAAGACATGGGCAAAAAAATTAAACCTCAGGAATAATTGGAATACCAGTGAGGTGTTTTCAGGAAACAGATGCAGTCCTGGTCGTGCTCACTAGGCTATGCCAGGAAATTTGGAAGTCCTGGCCAACAGACTGGAAGAGACCCGTGTTTGTTACTATTCCAAAAAAGGGTGATCCAACAGAGTGCAAAAATATCCAAAATATCATTAATATCATACATAAGGAAAAGCTCACTTAAGAGTATTAAAAAATAACCAGCATGCATATTGGCAAGGAACTTCCCAAAATTTAAGTTAGATTCAAAGGAACTCATGGAATAAGGAATATCATTGCTGATATCACATAGACCATGGCTAAAAGCAGAGAATACCTACAACTGTTTACTTGTGTTTTATTGATAATTACACAAGGTATTTTACTCCCTGGATCATAGTACTTTATAGATAACATTGATAATAATGGTGATTTCAGAATGCTTAATTGTGTTTATGCCAAGACCTCTTATACGTCAACCAAGAAGCAGTTTCTTGAATAAAACAAAGGGGATACTGCTGGGATTAAAATCAGGAAAGGTGTATGCTAGGGTTATATACTTTCTTCATACCTATTCAGTCTTTATGCTTAGCAGATAATTTGAGATGCTGTGCTCTGTGAAGAAGAATACATCAGGATTGGAGGACATGTATCAATAGCCTACATTACACAGGTAACACATTGTTACCTGCATAGAATGAAGAAAGCTTAAGGCAAAGATTACAGCCATCAAGATATTTAAAAATTGCTCACAACTGGAACAATAGGCAACATTATTATTATATAGATGGAGGAATGGATTGAAGTTGTCAAGAATTTAATTTTGCTTAGATACACGTTCAGAACCAATAGCAGCAGTCAAGGTACAAAAAAAGACTTGTTGCATTGGACAAAGCTGCTGTCAAGGGGTTAAACAGCAAGAATGTCAGTTTAAGGACTAACATGTGTCTGACTCATGTATTTTCATTTCCTTCATATTCATGTGAAAGTCGGGCATTGAGTAATGACGACCAGAGAAGAACTGATGCCTTTGAACTGTGGTTCGGGTGAAGAGTATTCAATATACTGTGGACCGCAAAAAGTACAAACAAAACTGTCTTGAAGGAAATGTAACAAGAGCTCTGCTAGGAGGCAGAGATGGTGAAAATTGGTCTCACGTATTTGACATATTGTCAAGAGGCAGCCATCCCTGGGAAAATACATTGTATTTGGAGAAATAGATGGTCCACCAAAGAGAGGAAGATCCCCATCAAGATGGACAACACAGTGACTGCAACAGTGTGTTTGAACATGGTAGATGGTGGTGGTGATACAGGATAGAGAAAAGTTACAGTCTTTAATTCATAGTGTCCCTAGAGGTTGTAGTCAACTTGATGGCACCCAATAACAGCTCTTTTAAAAATGTTATAGATTGATGCTCCTACACTGTTTGAATCATGCTGAATTTTAACATAGTAAAATAAATGGTTGGGTTGATATTTTCTACTGACCAGTCAGTTCTTTCTGAAGTTATGGTGTCTTTGTTTCTATAGCATTATTTGCATGATTCCTTGGAAAATGTTATTGCTTTTTGCCAGTAACTTCAACAGGAGTCATCTTGCCCTCAGGGGACACTTGGCAGTGTTTGGTAACATTTTCCATTGTAGTGATTGGGTGGCTGCTACTGGCATCTAGTGGATGGACATAGGCCAGTGATGTTACAGAATATCTTAAAATGTGCAGGACAGTCCCTACCACAAAAATTACCAGATTCAAAATGTCAATAGTGCCAAGGTTGGAAATCTTTTGTACCATATACTTATGAAAATAAAAAAGTAGCAGGATTCAACATTTTCTTTAAGTTATGTGTCGTTAATGAGGATCTTTGGTTATTACTTAAAGGAGTGTATTAAAAGTTTTTTGTTACCTTATTATTTCTCCTCTCGTTTCCCTTTGTTTGGTTGAACATATTTAAATTTTCAAAATATTTAGCCTCTTCACTATTGTAACTTCTGGTAAGCCAACTTCAGTTTTTACATAAGAGTCTAGGTCTTTGTGAACTGATAAACATGTTCAGTGAATTGTTAGATAACCATGGCTTTGGTGGGGAAAGAAAAAATTTTTCCCTCTAAGAAGCATTAGTAAGTTCGTGATTGTTTTCTCTGCTAAAATGATTCATGACTTTGAAAGTTCATCATCCTACTTTGAAAATAAAGTAACGTGGTTAGTTGTGTGCAAAGTAGAACTGCTTTATATAGGATTTTTAAAGTCCTTTTTAAAGCATTTTGTCAGGACTGTCTTCTAAGGAGTCTCTGAGTCGGTTTAAATTCATTCAGCTAATAGTTGAAAGCTGAATGGTATATACTACGTAGGAATTCATTGGACAAAGTATATATCTTTAAAAACAAATAAAAAGCAAATTGTCTCAAGGTTTTAATATTTAAAAAGCTTAACAGAACCATATCTTGGTTTTTTATCACTTTGGCCTTATTCTTCCTCTACAGTTCGATCAAATAATTATCCTGTGTTTTTTTCCTGAATTGTACAGGATACTCAGTCACTCATTGGAAATCCTTCAACCCGGGTAGCACCTCATATTATTGGAGCAGAGGATGATGATTTTGGTACTGAGCATGAACAGGTGATGACATTTTAAAAAATAAGTATTCATTTTATGAGATAGTCTGATTTGCTATTAAAAAAAATAATAAACTCCTTCTGGAGTTTGAAATATCTTTGTAAGAATTTGATGCTGGTGGGCTCTGGTGGCCTAGTGGCAAGAAGCTGTACTGCAAGCCCAGAGGTGTGTGGTTCAAATCCACCAGATGCTCTGCTGAAGAAGGAGGGACAATCTCCTCCTCTACCACTCAGATCCGATTTGACGGTACACACATAACAACAAAAAAAATTTAAAAAAAAAAAAAAGAATTTGATGCCAAATTTAAGTCCCTTAATTGCTTATTTCCGTTTTGACTGATAGGAATGACTTTGCATTTAGAATGAAGTTTCCCTCCTACTCTGTTTTTTTGCAAGAGATAGTATATATTCAAATTTTTCTTTTAGATTAACTGTTTTCTCTCAAAAATTGCCTAAACATTGCCAGATTACCTAAACTATTTCTTTTCTGTGTACCTTCTATTTAGGGAATGTGCAAATGCTCTAGGAATTCACTACTTAAAATCACACAGTTCTTTCCCCATTACTATTTCTGTGCTTACTCCAAAAGTAAAGGAGCTGTTAGGAGAAAAAAAAAATATTTTTAAAAAAGTTATATTTTTAGAAATATTGTTAAACTGTTTTTCACATACTGATTTATAGACATTTGGGCTCCTTAAAATCATCTTCTCTACTTAAATTATTTCAAGATGATCTTTGTTTTTGGAACTTATACAGCCTTTTGATTCTTGTGTTAGAGTTATTGATATGAAGTATTTCCCCCCCTAGATCAACGGACAATGTAGCTGTTTCCAGAGTATTGAATTGCTCAAATCTCGCCCAGCTCACTTGGCTGTTTTCTTACATCATGTAGTTTCACAGTTTGACCCTGCAACATTGGTAATGTGCTTTATGATTTTGCTTATTTAGAGTTCTGATATGGGTTCATATACCATTAAGCTTTTTATATTTGTATGATAAATGACTATCTCAAAAGGAGAAAATGGAACATGGGGACACAGGGCCATGAACATCACTCTAAAAGGGCACCAGGGAGTAAGAATAGCACAGCACTTCACTGTCCCAGAACAGAAAGCAGAACAAGATCCCATTGCCCAGCCCCATGGTGCCTCTAGAGCCCCACCAGCAATAGTTTATTTGTTGTTGGATCACAGACTCACATTTGTGATTCTGAAAATGGAGTTTGTTAGAGAAGTAAGTGGGGGGGAGGGGCAAAGAATATTATTCAATGCAAATCCAAGTTTTAGCCAAGCAGTTCCAAGGCACCAGGCTCTGGTTTCAGTTCAGTAGTCAAATACAAATCATCCAGCAAAGTTTGCTTCAGAGTAGTTACGAGCCAGTTTCTCGTACAAGCACCATCAAGAACAGCAAAATCCTTTAATTGTGGCCAGCACAAACTCAAGAAGCCTCAGGTTATACCTTGCCAGTTTCTCCACAGCGATGATGCAGTCTCTACAGCACCCTCACCAGGGTCTAACCAACAGGGTCTGTTCCAGTCTCCCACAAGTCTTTCTTACTCACCTAAAGTGTTGCTCCCCAATGTGGAAGGCACTTTTTCTCTTACCCTAGTCCCACAGCTGATGCCGATTTGCAAGACCATGTATCTGCAGTGAAGGAAACTGGAGACCAGAGGTGGCAAACTGTAGTGGCTTTTAAAAAGCCAACTTTTAGGCTAACACCACAATGTCAGACTTTTTCTTATCATCCAGGCATATAAATATAGGTATAAAAGACACTTAAAATGTTCTTGTGTTTTTTTGAGTTTTTAAAAAAGATGTGGTTGTGTGGTATTAAGTACATTTGTTTTGGTGATCTACATATTCTAGACATTAATTTTCAGTGAAGAGGTGGCAGATTATATTTTTGGAGGGATTGCTTTCTTTATCTTTCCCACTTTTTTCCCCCCCTCTACTGCAGCTCTGTTATCTCTATTCAGACCTATATAAACAGACCAATTCCAAGGAGACTCGTCGTATCTTCCTTGAGTTTCATCAGTTCTTCCTGGATCGATCTGCAGTAAGTGATCAAGTTAACATTACCATTTTTGTTTTATTGTATCAAGTTATTGTCCTAGTTTTAATTTTTCCTGTCATGTCTCTGGACTTCTTGCTGTTTTCTGATGTCTCTGTTATATGTCCATTATTTTTTACTCTTTTGATAAAGTCCATTGATGAACATAAGTAGTTTTCATGATGTCTCAATTATTTATTTTGCTTTCTGGTTCTTATGCATTAGTTGTGCTTAATAGACTCTCCTTAAAAAAAAATTAGATCCCACAGCTTTGCCCCTATATTAAATTATCACTTAACTCTTGACTTTAGTAATTTTTTTAAAAAAAATCCGTTGTCTGTGGGGAGTTGCACTGTTAGTCAAAGGTGCGCCTCTGTAGTGGCTTGAATCCACAAGAGAAAGATGAGAAGCCTTCTGTGTGATTTACAGTTACATCCTCAAAACCCAGTGGAGGGTTAGCTTTGAGTTGCATTCAGCTCAGAGACAGTGAATGTGGCATATGCATTCTTCTAGTGTGAAGAGAATGTATACAAACTTTATAAATAAACAAGTTGTTGTTACTGATTGCTTTCCAGTCAAACACGACTCATAGGTACCCCTTTGAACAAAAAGCCTGAAGCCCCTCTGCAGCTATCAACGTTTATCAAAGTTATAGAGTTTCCAGAGGCAAATTGTTTAGGAAGTGGATGCCACTCCTGTTTCAAAATAAACAAGTATGGGGAGCTCTGGTGGCCTAGTGGCAAGAAGTTGCACTGCAATCCCAGAGGAACACAGTTCGAATCCACCAGATGCTCTGCCAGAGAAGGAGGCGCAATATCCTCCTGTACCAGTCAGATCTGATTTGACGGTACACGCACACAAAATAATAAAATTTAAAAAAAAAATAAACAAGTATAAAATTTTAAAAAAGAATGTAGCATATAATAAGGAAATAATCCATTTCTTTGGATTTATGCATGTGATTACTTGGATTGAGCAAGTAAAAAAGAAATCATGTGTGATATACATTTATATATTAGGATGCAAGGGATAAGATTACATCACTGAATTGTGCCTTGCCTTTTTGAAGTTTAGGGGCACAAATGTGAAAAGTGATGGGGGAAAAGTCTCACACACAGTAAGATAAATGATAATAGTATTTTATTTTACTGATAGCTTAATAAGAATTTTGAACTCTACTAAGTTGTATTACTAACCTATAATAGCAATTAACCTTTTATGCTTGCTAGGTAATCATGATGTACTTCCTTATACTTACCACTCTTGTGGTTCCCTTAATGACTGTTTCATAATTTTTGTCACCTAAAGCTTCCATTATTTCTGCTGTAATGACCTTGCTACTTCTTTGAGAAATGTGAAGCATGTAGAAGAAAACTATCTCCTACCTCCATCATATATACTCTCCCCTCTCTCCTAGTCCCATAAATGAATCACCACACTCTTACTGAGGGTCAGCTACACTTGTGCACTGGATTTCATTTCTTTGTATATACTGAAAAACCTTATTCCAGTGATTATTTCCTCTTTCTCTTGCACCATGCTTTTGTTTGTTTTTTTTTTGGAATCATTCACATTATCATGCAAACATTGTTATTTCTTCTGTCTTAAAACAAAGAAACACAAATTTATTTTGGCTCTATTTCTACCTCAAGATCCTGCTCTGTTTTCTTTGTATTTGTTTGCCAGGCCACCTATCCATCTCCACACTGCTAAGAGTAATTAACTTCTCTGTTAGGCCCTCCCTGACCATACTTCTCCAAATTTCACTCCCTTCACCCTCTGTCACTTTTTCTGCCTTATTTCTGTCCACAGAACTTCAATATTATTTGCTTATTCTTGTTTCTTGCTATTCCTTCTCTTCTGTCATTGATATACATTCCATTAGAAGAGAGATTTTTATGCTTGTGTCCGCAATATTGAACAGATACTGTAACATAGTAGACACATAAATATTTATCAAATGAATTAATGTTTCTTATATATTACCATTATTTAAAAATACCATGAATTTTTATTAAAA